>NC_084630.1:39439307-39451807 GCF_033978795.1 Nerophis ophidion | reverse complement strand
CCCCCCAAAAAAACACGCTAAAAGACAGAGTTAATCATAATAAAAGTACACAATTGTGGGAATGAGCAGAACGTTTTTTAAAATCCAAGTTCTATACAAGTGTAACAACAACAAAAGTGTGATTAATAAAATAAAACAGGTAAACTATGAAAAACAAAAATAATAACACATAAAAACAAACAAGAAATAAAAAAAATATTTGTTACAAACCCAGTTTTCATATGAGTTGGGAAATTGTGTTAGATGTAAATATAAACAGAATACAATGAAATCCTTTTCAAGCCATATTCAGTTGAATATGCTACAAAGACAACATATTTGATGTTCAAACTCATAAACACTTTTTTTTTGCAAATAATCATTAACTTTAGAATTTGATGCCAGCAACACGTGACAAAGAAGTTGGGAAAGGTGGCAATAAATACTGATAAAGTTGAGGAATGCTCATCAAACACTTATTTGGAACATCCCACAGGTGAGCAGGCTAATTGGGAACAGGTGGGTGCCATGATTGGCTATAAAAGCAGCTTGCATGAAATGCTAAGTAATTCACAAACAAGGATGGGGCGAGGGTCACCATTTTGTAAGCAAATTGTCGAACAGTTTTAGAACAACATTTCTCAACGAGCTGTTGCAAGGAATTTAGGGATTTTACCATCTACGGTCCGTAAAATCATCAAAAGGTTCAGAGAATCTGGAGAAATCACTGCATGTAAGCGATGATATTACAGACCTTTGATCCCTCAGGCAGTACTGCATCAAAAACCGACATCAGTGTGTAAAGGATATCACCACATGAGCTCAGGACCTCTTCATAAAACCACTGTCAGTAACTACATCTGTAAGTGCAAGTTAAAACTCCACTATGCAAAGCCAAAGCCATTTAACAACAACACCCTGAAACGCCGCCGGCTTCGCTGGGCCCGAGCTCACCTAAGATGGACTGATGCAAAGTGGAAAAGTGTTCTGTGGTCTGACGAGTCCACATTTCAAATTATATTTGGAAACAGAGGACGTGGTGTCCTCCAGAACAAAGAGGAAAATAATCATTTGGATTGTTATAGGCGCAAAGTTGAAAAACCAGCATGTGTGATGGTATGGGGGTGCATTAGTGCCCAAGGCATGGGTAACTTACACATCTGTGAAGGCACCATTAATGCTGAAAGGTCCATACAGGTTTTGGAACAACATATGTTGTCATCCAAGCAACGTTATTGCTTATTTCAGCAGAACAATGCCAAAACACGTGTTACAACAGCGTGGCTTCGTAGTAAAAGAGTGCGGGTACCTTCCTGGCCCGCCTGCAGGCCAGACCTGTCTCCCATGGAAAATGTGTGGCACATTATGAAGCGTAAAATACGACAGCGGAGACCCCGGACTGTTGAAGGTCTGAAGCTCTACATAAAACAAGAATGGGAAAGAATTCCACTTTCAAAGCTTCAACAATTAGTTTCCTCAGTTCCCAAACGTTTATTGAGTGTTGTTAAAAGAAAAGGTGATGTAACACAGTGGTGAACATGCCCTTTCCCAACTACTTTGGCACGTGTTGCAGGCATGAAATTCTAAGTTAATTATTATTTGAAAAAAAAAAAAAAAGTTTATGAGTTTGAACATCAAATATGTTGTCTTAGTAGCATATTCAACTGAATATGGGTTGAAAATTATTTGCAAATCATTGTATTCTGTTTATATTTACATCTAACACAATTTCCCAACTCATATGGAAACAGGGTTCGTATTATTGTAGTCTGGAAGTTTCCCAGTCTCACTGCAGCGCCTCGGCCGGCTAGGAGGAGGCGGGGGTTGTGTCCCCCCGCTGGCCGGGGGAAATAAGCGGCGAGTGCACGGCAGTTAGTGAGCGTGTTGTCTTTAGGAGATGAAAGCATGTGGAACCCAAGGAAGGGCCTGCATGGTGGGGCTCCTTGTGGGAAGGATAAGAACCTTCTTCATCTGCGCCGGACACACCTTAGGTTCTTCTCAGCCTCATTCTACAGCTGTCCTTGAAATGTTACATAGTTTTTCCCACCTAATTTTCACATAGAGCTCCAAACTTCATTTTAAGATGTGTAGCCAAGCCTTTGTTTGTTTGTTTGTTTGTTTTTTCTCCCCCAAAGCTGGGGCGGGCTCATGAATGGAAGGCTAGGTTCAGGCTGCAGTGTAGGGTTGTCTCCATTCCAATACGTCGGTACCAGTACCAAAATGTATTTCCATACTTAAAAAGCATACTTAATATTCAGTGTTTTATGTGGGATTTACAATATTAACTATGAACAATAAAACACTGAATATTAACAACATATGAACATCACTCTTTTATGTTGGATTTACAATATTAACTATTAATAAAACACTGAATATTAACAACATAGGAACATCGCTCCTCTTTTACATGGGATTTACAATATTAACTATGAACAATAAAACACTCAATATTAACAACATAGGAACATCACTCTTTTACGTGGGATTTACAATATTATCTCTAAAAAAATGATTATTAACAACATATGAACATCACTCTTTATGTGGGATTGAAATATTAACTATGAACAATAAAACACTGAATATTAACAACATATGAACATCACTCCTCTTTTACATGGGATTTTACAATATGAACAATAATACACTGAATATTAACGACATATGAACATCACTCTTTATGTGGGATTTATAATATTAACTATGAACAACAAAACACTGAATATTAACAACATATGAACATCACTCTTTCATGTCAGATTTACAATATTAACTCTAAACAATAAAACACTGAATGTTACCAACATATGAACATCACTCTTTTACGTCGGATTTACAATAATAACTATTAACAATAAAACACTGAATATAAACAACACATGAGCTTTGCTCCTCTTTTACAAGGGATTTATAATATTAACTATGAACAATAAAACACTGAATATTAACAACATATGAACATCACTCTTTTACGTGGGATTTACAATATTAACTACGAACAATAAAACACTGAATATTAACAACATATGAACATTGCTCCTCTTTTACGTGGGATTTACAATATTTACTATTAACAATAAAACACTGAATATTAACAACATATGAACATCGCTCCTCTTTTACATGGGACTTACAATATTAAATACGAACAATAAAACACTGAATATTAACAACATATGAACATCACTCCTCTTTTACGTGGGATTTACAATATTAACTATGAACAACAAAACAATGAATATTCAAAACATGAAAATCACTCTTTTATGCAGGACTTACAATATTAACTACGAACAATAAAACACTGAATATTAACAACATATGAACATCGCTCCTCTTTTACGTGGGATTTACAATATTTACTATTAACAACAAAACACTGAATATTAACAACATATGAACACTGCTCCTCTTTTACGTGGGACTTACAATATTAACTACGAACAATAAAACACTGAATATTAACAACATACGAACATCACTCCTCTTTTACGTGGGATTTACAATATTAACTACGAACAATAAAACAATGAATATTAAACACATGAAAATCACTCTTTTATGCAGGACTTACAATATTAACTATGAACAATAACACACTGAATATTAACAACATATGAACATCACTCCTCTTTTACGTGGGATTTACAATATTTACTATTAACAACAAAACACTGAATATTAACAATGTATGAACATCGCTCCTCTTTTACGTGGGATTTACAATATTAACTATGAAAAATGAAACACTGAATATTAACAACATATGAACATCACTCCTCTTTTATGTGGGATTTACAATATTTAGTATAAAAAACTGAATAGTACAAACATATGAACATCACTCCTCTTTTACGTGGGATTTACAATATTAACTACGAACAATAAAACACTGAATATTAACAACATATGAACATTGTCCTTATGTGGGATTTACAATATTTACTATAAAACACCAAATATTAACAACATATGAACATCACTCCTCTTTTACATGAGATTTACAATAATAACTACGAACAATAAAACACTGAATATTAACAACATATGAACATCGCTCCTCCTACATGGGATTTACAATATTAACTACGAACAATAAAACACTGAATAATAACAACATACGAACATCGCTCCTCTTTTACGTGGGATTTACAATATTTACCCTTCACAACAAAATACTGAATATTAACAACAAATGAACATTGCCCTTCTTACGTGGGATTTACAATATTTACTATAAAACACCGAATATTAACAACATATGAACATAACTCCTCTTTTACGTGGGATTTACAATATTAACTATGAACAATAAAACACTGAATATTAACAACATATGAACATCGCTCCTCTTATGTGGGATTTACAATATTTAGTACAAAAAACTGAATATTAACATCATATGAACGTCACTCCTCTTTTACGTGAGATTTACAATATCAACTATGAACAATAAAACACTGAATATTAACAACATATGAACATCGCTCCTCCTACATGGGATTTACAATATTAACTACGAACAATAAAACACTGAATAATAACAACATACGAACATCGCTCCTCTTTTACGTGGGATTTACAATATTTACCCTTCACAACAAAATACTGAATATTAACAACAAATGAACATTGCCCTTCTTAAGTGGGATTTACAATATTTACTATAAAACACAGAATATTAACAACATATGAACGTAACTCCTCTTTTACGTGGGGTTTACAATATCAACTATGAACAATAAAACACTGAATATTAACAACATATGAACATCGCTCCTCCTACATGGGATTTACAATATTAACTACGAACAATAAAACACTGAATATTAACAACATATGAACATCGCTCCTCCTACATGGGATTTACAATATTAACTACGAACAATAAAACACTGAATATTAACAACATATGAACATTGTCCTTATGTGGGATTTACAATATTTACTATAAAACACCAAGTATTAACAACATATAAACATCGCTCCTCTTTTACATGAGATTTACAATAATAACTACGAACAATAAAACACTGAATATTAACAACATATGAACATCGCTCCTCCTACATGGGATTTACAATATTAACTACGAACAATAAAACACTGAATATTAACAACATATGAACATCGCTCCTCCTACATGGGATTTACAATATTAACTACGAACAATAAAACACTGAATAATAACAACATACATACATCGCTCCTCTTTTACGTGGGATTTACAATATTTACCCTTCACAACAAAATACTGAATATTAACAACAAATGAACATTGCCCTTCTTACGTGGGATTTACAATATTTACTATAAAACACCGAATATTAACAACATATGAACATAACTCCTCTTTTACGTGGGATTTACAATATTAACTACGAACAATAAAACACTGAATATTAACAACATATGAACATCGCTCCTCTTATGTGGGATTTACAATATTAACTATGAACAATAAAACACTGAATATCAACAAGATACAGTATGAACTCATATGATTTTCCTTTTTTTAATAAATTTGTACTTTTTTTTTAGAAATATACATTATTCCAACAGATGTTTCCACCTCATCCCGCCTCCATCTCTTCTCTCGTCTGCGATCAACTTGAGAGCGAGCTGCACAAGCTGCCTCGTCGGGTTGCGGCTAGGAGTTTTTATTTTTTTCTGCCGCACAGACCCTCCAGCCCGGCCTGTCAGCCATGCTCTCATGTGTCACACTGAGTGACCTACATACTCCTCTGGGGGGGGAGGGAAAGTCACCTTGTTGTGGTGGACCTAGCAGAGGCTGGCTGCTGTTAATGTGAGGCGGGGGGTTTTTTTTGGCCCTTTTGACTCGCGATAAAGCCCACCTTTAGTGTATACCTGTTGGGGCGGGGGGGTCTATACATTTACACACGCACACACACACACACACACACAGCCATAGCTGAAAAGAAGCAGCAGGCCCTGCGCCAGGGAGTCAGACAAACACCTCACCAGAGACTCCTCTAAGCGTCCTAACAAATTGAATGTGTGTGTAGATGGACGAGAGGGAATTAGATCAGCGCTCCTGATTGCATCTGAGTGTGCCGCCGCCGCCTGCCTTCCCGAAGAGAGAGAGAGCGAGCGAGTGAGAGAGAGAGAGAGAGAGAGAGAGTGCTTGGCAGCTGCATTGATGAGGGATGGAAGCAGAATGTTAACCAGACAATCACCTTGCATATCATTGATTTAGATGGCAGAGAGCTAATTAGCGCAGAAAGGAAAGCTCGGGGAAGCTGAGGCCACTTTGGATGTTTTGGTACAAGGTGTTCTCTCCCGTCGACATGCTCTCCACAAATATGCATCCGTTCAGGGTCAAAAGGTGGACCCCCCGGCACACGTCGGGCCGGTGGCCGGTCAGTTGCACCAGTTTTTTTTTTTTCAACCTTTCTTGAGCCAAGGCACACCACCAGCAGATATCATTAAAAAAACGAAACTCAGTTGACAGTAAAAAGTCGTCCTCGCAATTGTTGGATATGACTTTAAAGCAGTGGTCCCCTACCTTTTTGTAGCTGCGGACCGGTCAACGCTTGATAATTTGTCCCACCGCCCAGCGGGGGGTGGGGTGGGGGGGATTATTTATTTATTTATTTATTTTATTTTTTATTTTTGTCATGAAAAAGGGAGTTTTTTTGGGTTGGTGCACTAATTGTAAGTGTATCTTTTGTTGATTTAATTTCTTAGGGGCACTTACCTTTTGTTTAATTTTTTGCTTAAGCATTAAATACATTTTTTACCTGCACCCTGCACCCCGCTGTCTCTGACATCTACAAAGAAATTAGCTACCGGCCAACGTTCCCTCTAAGGCAGTGGTCCCCAACCTTTCTGTAGCTGTGGACCGGTCGACGCTTGATAATTTGTCCCACCGCCCGGCGGGGGGTGGGGTTGGGGGGATTATTTATTTATTTATTTATTTTATTTTTTATTTTTGTCATGAAAAAGGGAGTTTTTTTGGGTTGGTGCACTAATTGTAAGTGTATCTTTTGTTAATTTAATTTCTTAGGGGCACTTACCTTTTGTTTAATTTTTGGTTTAAGCATTAAATAAATTTTTTACCTGCACACTGCATCCCGCTGTCTCTGACATCTACAAAGAAATTAGCTACCGGCCAACGTTCCCTCTAAGGCAGTGGTCCCCAACCTTTTTGTAGCTGTGGACCGGTCGACGCTTGATAATTTGTCCCACCGCCCAGCGGGGGGTGGGGTGGGGGGGATTATTTATTTATTTATTTTATTTTTTATTTTTATCATGAAAAGGGGAGTTTTTTTGGGTTGGTGCACTAATTGTAAGTGTATCTTTTGTTGATTTAATTTCTTAGGGGCACTTACCTTTTGTTTAATTTTTTGCTTAAGCATTAAATACATTTTTTACCTGCACCCTGCATCCCGCTGTCTCTGACATCTACAAAGAAATTAGCTACCGGCCAACGTTCCCTCTAAGGCAGTGGTCCCCAACCTTTTTGTAGCTGTGGACCGGTCGACGCTTGATAATTTGTCCCACCGCCCGGCGGGAAGTGGGGGAATTTTTTAAATTGATGTATTTATTAATTTTATTTTATTTTTTTATTTTTGTCATGAAAAAGGGAGTTTTTTTGGGTTGGTGCACTAATTGTAAGTGTATCTTTTGTTGATTTAATTTCTTAGGGGCACTTACCTTTTGTTTAATTTTTGGTTTAAGCATTAAATACATTTTTTACCTGCACACTGCATCCCGCTGTCTCTGACATCTACAAAGAAATTAGCTACATGCCAACGTTCCCTCTAAGGCAGTGGTCCCCAACCTTTCTGTAGCTGTGGACCGGTCGACGCTTGATAATTTGTCCCACTGCCCGGCGGGAAGTGGGGGAATTTTTTAAATTTATGTATTTATTTATTTTATTTTATTTTTTTATTTTTGTCATGAAAAAGGGAGTTTTTTTGGGTTGGTGCACTAATTGTAAGTGTATCGTTTGTTGATTTAATTTCTTGGGGGCACTTACCTTTTGTTTAATTTTTTGCTTAAGCATTAAATACATTTTTTACCTGCACCCTGCATCCCGCAGTCTCTGACATCTACAAAGAAATTAGCTACCGGCCAACGTTCCCTCTAAGGCAGTGGTCCCCAACCTTTTTGTAGCTGTGGACCGGTCGACGCTTGATAATTTGTCCCACCGCCCGGCGGGGAGTGGGGGAATTTTTTTTATTTATTTATTTATGTATTTATTTATTTTATTTTATTTTTTATTTTTGTCATGAAAAAGGGAGTTTTTTTGGGTTGGTGCACTAATTGTAAGTGTATCTTTTGTTGATTTAATTTTAAAAAATACAATTAAAAAAAAATAAAACATTCTTCTGCAGCCCGGTGCCAATCGAGCCGCGGCCCGGTGGTTGGGGACCACTGCTTTAAAGCATAACCAAGCATGCATTACTATAGCTCTTGTCTCAAAGTAGGTGTACTGTCACCACCTGTCACATCACACCCTGACTTATTTGGAGTTTATTGCTGTTTGTGGTGTTTTACTTCTTGCCTTGCGCTCCTATTTTCTCTTTTTTTTGACGCCATTTTTGCTCCACAGTAAGTCTTTGCTGTCGTCCAGCATTCTGTTTTTGTTTACTCTGTAGCCAGTACAGTTTTAGTTTCGTTCTGCATAGCCTTCCCTAAGCCATTTCTTAGGGGCACTTACCTTTTGTTTAATTTTTTGTTTAAGCATTAAATACATTTTTTACCTGCACACTGCATCCCGCTGTCTCTGACATCTACAAAGAAATTAGCTACCGGCCAACGTTCCCTCTAAGGCAGTGGTCCCCAACCTTTTTGTAGCTGCGGACCGGTCAACGCTTGAGAATTTGTCCTGTGGACCAGCGGGACAAATTATTTATTTATTTATTTGTTTTATTATTATTTTTTATTTTTATTTTTATTTTTATTTTTTAATTTATTTATTTATTTATTTGTCATGAAAAAGGGAGGTTGGTGCAGTAATTGTAAGTGTATCTTGTATTGGGGCGGTTTAGCTCGGTTGGTAGAGCGGCCGTGCCAGCAACTTGAGGGTTGCAGGTTCGATTCCCGCTTCCAACATCCTAGTCACTGCCGTTGTGTCCTTGGGCAAGACACTTTACCCACCTGCTCCCAGTGCCACCCACACTGGTTTGAATGTAACTTAGATATTGGGTTTCACTATGTAAAGTGCTTTGAGTCACTAGAGAAAAAGCGCTGTATAAATATAATTCACTTCACTTTTTATGTTGATTTGATAAAGAAAAAATAAACAAATAAAAAATAATAATTAGATAATCTCCCACGACACACCAGACTGTATCTCACGGCACACTGGTGTGCCGCGGCACAGTGGTTGAAAAACACTGGTCCAGTAGTGGGACAGGAGAAAGTTCAGTCGGATGTTAATGCAGTCCTTTTTCTAATTGATTTAATGTTTCTTTTCATTCTGTCTTGTCCCCGCAGCTCGCCGCTCCGGCAGCCCTCGTCCACGGCCAAGGTGTGTCTGGTGTGCGGGGACGAGGCGTCGGGCTGCCACTACGGCGTGGTGACGTGCGGCAGCTGCAAGGTCTTCTTCAAAAGAGCCGTGGAAGGTAAGGACGCCCAACTCCAGCTCGCTCCTTTTCTTTTTATTTTGTTTTTACCTTCGGACAACCGCCGTCCACTGTTGTGGACGTTGGTTTTTGTGCTTTGTGAGAGTTAGGAATCAAAAAAATACATGTCCACTCCACTATTAGGATACCCATTCCAACTTTGACCAATAGAATGGCGCTTTCCATCATTTTCAACAGACTGCACTGTCCCCCCTCTTCCTCTCACGGAAGATCCACCCAGGAATGAATACTTCTCTTCTGTACTTGTTAATTTCCTGTTAATATTTGCTTATTTCCTTTACCAAACACTAGTGTTATCCCGATACCAATATTTTGGTACAGGTACCAAAACGCATTTAGAATATTTTCTACATAAAGAGGACCACAAAAAATGGCATTATTGGCTTTATTTTACCCCAAAATCTTGGGGTACAAGAAACATGTTTATTATTGCAATTTAGTCCTTAAATAAAAGTAGTGAACTTGTCTCTTAGTAGTAAGTAAACAAAAAAAGACTCCGAAGTAGTCTGCCGACATATGCAGTAACATATCTACGCACCTGTCGCTGACTTCGAGACTGGTCCTGGCACACCCCGCTTCGCTGCAGAGCCGCAGGCCACGCCCCCCCCCTCCACAGCTTTATTTTAACCCAAAAAATCTTAAAATACATTAAACATGTTTATTATTGCAATCAATGAACAATTTAGTCCGTAAATAAAATAGTGAACATACAAGACAACTTTTAGTAGTAGGCTCCTAATTAGTCTGCTGACGTATGCTGTAACATATTGTGTCATTTATACACCTATTATTTTGTCCACATTATAGAGGACAAACTGTAAAAAATGATTATTAATCTACTTGTTCATTTACTGTTAATATCTTCTTATTTTCTCTTTCAACATGTTCTATCTACACTTCTGTTAAAATGTAATAATCACTTATTCTTCTCTTCTTTGATACTTGACATTAGTTTTGGATGATACCACACATTTAGGTATCGGTCCGATACCAAGTAGTTACAGGATCGTACATTGGTCATATTCTAAGTCCTCGTGTGTCCAGGCACGTATTTACTGAGTTTATAAACATAATATGAATTTTCAAAAGAAAACGAAAACATATTCTGTGATGCTAAAAAAATAGTAGTATCGACTCGATGTGCTCTTGTACTTGGTATCATTACAGTGGATGTCTTGTGTAGATCCACCCATGGCGTTTGTTTACATTGTGACACCGGTGAGCTATTGTAGCCTCCTACAGTGTGTAGTGAATGTTTAGCAATTCCTTGTCCTGCGGTGATAATGATACTTGTGAGAAACATACTTTATTTGTCGCCATGGAGGTGAAGATTAGTAGCTAAAACACTGTGGCTGGACATTAACCACTAACTAGCCAACCATGTTTGAAAGCAAATCTTCCTGAGAATGCCCATCCATCCATCAATTTTCTACCGCTTGTCCCTGTTGGGGTTTGCGGGGGGCGCTGGAGCCTATCTCAGCCACATTCGGGCAGAAGGCGGGATACGCCCTGGACAAGTCGCCACCTCATTGCAGTTCCTGAGGGTGTTTCAGTGTTATAACTTCACCTTTATCTTTAGTTTTTTAGGCCAAATATGTCCAATCTCCCTTTTCTGTCTACACACTGTGTCTGCTTGTAAGTACTCTGTGTGTGTGCATTGCCGAACATGCTCCTCTGCTCCTAAAACCAGCAATGTCACCACGCAAAGAGGACCGCTGTCTTTTAGAGGCGGTATAGCACCGGAATATGATTCATTAGTATCACGATACTATACTATTACTGGTATACCCTACAACCCTACAAAGCACTTATCACTTCTCTTGTTTATAACAAGCTTAACTAGCTGATCGGCATTGAAAGGCACTGTGACGGTTTCTTGCTGTTGTTGTTCGGGTTCAATGGATCACCCAGGAAGGACATGCTTTTGAGCAGGTTTGACTCCTTTATTTTGCAATAAAGCTTGTCGTGTCACTTTTCAGCTCCTTCCTCCACTGCTTGTTCCCGGTCTGCTTTTCAGCCGCCGTCATCGTCGTCCTCGTCTGCTTTTTGGGCGCTCTTGCTTCCTAGTCGCTGCTGCCGGCTCTCCTACTCCTTCCCCGATCTCTCCTCCTTCTCCCCTTTTATACATCATGAGGATATGCTTTAATCGTTTCCCGGTGTGTGAGCCACGCACCTGAATTAGATTGCGGCGGTGTCGCTCCCGGCATTCTCCGCCTCCTTGCCGCCATCTTGGGCAGGGCTCCAGCGCGCCCCGCCGTTGAATCGTCAGCTCCGCCTCTCCACAGGCACGTATCGGCAATGGCGATTACGTACTTATTCAAGAAAAAAAGTCTGATGCTGATCGGTGGCGGATATATCGGCAAATCCCCATCCAAAATTCTTACTCCCCCGTTAAAATAGATTGTCTGACATGGTCTACCAGCATGTTAGGGATGTAATGTTGGTGACCAAATGCCTGTGACATATTGACAGAAATCACCAGAAGTACCTAACTCGCTGTCAAGTTAGCATTCATTGTTGTAAAATGGTCTGCCCGAGGCGTCACTTGGCCTTCCTGAATGCGGACAAATGGAAAAACATCCGAACATTGTCGCTGCCTTGGAGGCTTTTTCTCTGGACGATTCCCATCGAGCGATCGCGCCGCTTCCGAACCAAATGAGGATTTACACCTGGTCGCCATGGAGACCGTCTCCTGACATCTGGCCGCACGTGTAGAATAGAATAGAATCGAGTTTTATGGTCATTGTTAGAGTGAACAGGTTCAAAGAACGACGGAATTGGAGCAGATCCCCCGAGGTGCATACACGATAATATAGTAAAATAAATAGTAAAAAAGATAAAAAAAGAAGATATATATATATATATATATATATATATATATATATATATATATACTGTATATAG
>NC_084630.1:39346807-39436807 GCF_033978795.1 Nerophis ophidion | reverse complement strand
ATTATCACCAAACACTTACCAATCGACATATTTAAGTTGCTCCAGTGTCAAGAGATGCGAAAGTCCTTCGTTTGGTCCGCACATTTTACCGGCGATGCTACGACAGATGGCACAGAGATGAATGGATAGCCTGCTACACTCAAAGCAGATGCATTTCCAACGATAAAGTCAACAAAATCACATAGGTGAGTTTTGTTGATGTTATTGACTTATGTGCTAATCAGACATATTTGGTCGCGGCATGACTGCCAGCTAATCCATGCTAACATGCTTTTTAGACTAGCTGTATGTACATTTGTAGCTGTATTTGCATCCAGCGTTTCCCTCCACCCACGTTTAATGCCAAACAAACACTTACCAATCGATGGATTTAAGTTGCTCCAGTGTCAATGCGAAAGTCACGATCGTTTGGTCCGCACATTTTACCGGCGATGCTAAGGCAGGCATGGCCGAATAGCGTCAATAGCTTCAGTTTCTTCTTCAATTTCGTTTTCATTATCGGCCTCCATACTCCAACCATCCGTTTCAATACATGCGTAATCTGTTGAATCGCTTAAACCGCTGAAATCCGAGTCTGAATCCGAGCTAATGTCGCTATATCTTGCTGTGATATCCGCCATGTTGTTTGTATTGGCATCACTGGATTACGTCACAGGGAAATGGACGGCTGCTTTGCAGATAGCGAAAATCAGGCACTTTAAAGCCATTTTTTGGGATATTCCGGAATGGGTAAAATTTTGAAAAAAACTTCGAAAAAAAAAATAAGCCACTGAGAACTGTTTTCTTATTGGTTTCAACCCTTCTGAAATTGTGATAATGTTCCCCTTTAAAAGAAAAAAACACCGATTCTGCGATTTTCCTGCGTTCTGCGTCACCATGCACTGCAAAAACCGAAATCTAAGTAAGGTGAAATATCCCAAATAAGGCTGATATTTGCTTATTTTCTGTCTGATAAGATAATTCTTCTCACTAAGCAGATTTTATGTTAGAGTGTTTTACTTGTTTTGCTCCTAAATGATGTCAGTAAGATATTACAGCTTGTTGCTGAGATGTGATGACCTATATTGACTAAAACATGCTTGAAACTAGAATATCAAGTGTTGCACTTGATATTGATATTGATATTGATACACTCACAAGTATAAAACAACTTTTTTAAAGGAATCATTTCTTATTTCAAGCTACCTTGAACTGATTAACGTGGACCCCGACTTAAACAAGTAGAAAAACGTATTGGGGTGTTACCATTTAGTGGTCAATTGTACGGAATATGTACTGAACTGTGTAATCTACTAATAAAAGTTTCAATCAATCAATCAAAAGGGCTGGGCGATACGGCTTTTTATTAATATCTCGATATTTTTAGGCCATGTCACGATACACAATATTTAGCCATGAATGAACACTTGATGCATATAATCACAGCAGTATGATGATTCTATGTGTCTACATTCAAACATTCTTCTTCATACTGCATTCATATATGCTACTTTTAAACTTTCATGCAGAGAGGGAAATCACAACTAAGTACATTTCGCAAAAGTGTAGTATTTCTACAAACTTTATGGCTGGCTCACATCGTGGACACCACTTCCCTCCATCCTGCAGCCAGATTTAAATGGAAGATGCGAGACTACTGTACTGGGTAAGGAGTCAGTTAAATTAGAACAATTTTTTTCTGCTTTGAGTGTTTCAGAGTTGGACATGTGTTTTACCGAGGTGGCTAACTATGATGCGTGAGCGTTGTCCGTTCGGGCTCCAGTACTCTGGAATGCCCTCCCGGTAACAGTTCGAGATGCTACCTCAGTAGAAGCATTTAAGTCTCACCTTAAAGCTCATTTGTATACTTTAGCCTTTAAATAGACTCCCTTTTTAGACCAGTTGATCTGCCGTTTCTTTTCTTTTTCTTCTATGTCCCACTCTCCCTTGTGGAGGGGGTCCGGTCCGATCCGGTGGCCATGTACTGCTTGCCTGTGTATCGGCTGGGGACAACTCTGCGCTGCTGATCCGCCTCCGCTTGGGATGGTTTCCTGCTGGCTCCGCTATGAACGGGACTCTCGCTGCTGTGTTGGATCCGCTTTGGACTGGACTCTCGCGACTGTGTTGGATCCATTATGGATTGAACTTTCACAGTATCATGTTAGACCCGCTCGACATCCATTGCTTTCCTCCTCTCCAAGGTTCTCATAGTCATCATTGTCACCGACGTCCCACTGGGTGTGAGTTTTTCCTTGCCCTTATGTGGGCCTACCGAGGATGTCGTAGTGGTTTGTGCAGCCCTTTGGGACACTAGTGATTTAGGGCTATATAAGTAAACATTGATTGATTGATTGATATTTAAACAGTTATTAGAATAGAATAGAATGGACTGTATTGTCATTATATTTGCATATAACGAGACTCCAACTTAAAGGGGAACATTATCAGCAGACCTATGCAAGCGTCAATATATAGCTTGATGGTGCAGAAAAAAGTCCATCTATTTTTTTAACCGATTTCCGAACTCTAAATGGGTGAATTTTTGCGAATTAAACGCCTTTCTGTTTATCGCGCTGGAGGCGATGACGTCAGAATGTGACGTCGCCGAGGTAACACACCCACCATTTTCATTTTCAACACATTACAAACACCGGGTCTCAGCTCTGTTATTTTCCGTTTTTTGGACTATTTTTTGGAACCTTGGAGACATCATGCCTCGACGGTGTGTTGTCGGAGGGTGTAACAACACTAACAGGGAGGGATTCAAGTTGCACCACTGGCCCCAAGATGCCAAAGTGTCTGCCGCCAGACCCCCATTGAATGTGCCAGAGTGTCTCCACATTTGACCGGCGATGCTAAGGCAGACATGGCACAGAGTAGTATGGATAACTTGCAGATGCATTTGCAACGATAGTCAACAAAATCACAAAGGTGAGTTTTGTTGATGTTGACTGCCAGCTAATCGATGCTAACATGCTACGCTAATCGATGCTAACATGCTATTTACCGGCGGTGCTAAAGCAGACATGGCACAGAGATGTATGGATAACCTGCAGATGCATTTGCAACTATATTACGTTTCCTTCCACCCACATTTAATGCAAAAAAAAACACTTACCAATCGACGGATTTAAGTTGCTCCAGTGTCAAAAGATGCCAAAGTCCTGATCGTTTGGTCCGCACATTTTACCGGCGATGCTAACGCAGCTATTCGGCCATGCTATGGCTATGAATAGCGTCAATAGCTATTCGCTCAATAGCTTCAGTTTCTTCTTCAATACTTTCATACTCCAACCATCTGTTTCAATACATGCGTAATCTGTTGAATCGCTTAAGTCGCTGAAATCCGAGTTTGAATCCGAGCTAACGTCGCTATATCTTGCTGTGGTATTCCCATTGTTTATTTACATTGGCAGCACTGTGTGACGTCACAGGGAAATGGCCAGTGTCTTCGCAGAGAGCGAAAATAAGGCACTTTAAAGCTTTATTTAGGGATGTTCCGAGACCGGTAAAAATTTTTTAAAAACTTCAAAAAATACAACAAGCCACTGGGAACTGATTTTTATTGTTTTTAACCCTTTTGAAATTGTGATAATGTTCCCCTTTAAGTTGCGGTAGTGGGAACAAATATGGGGTGAAAGGAAAAAACTAACAATTGAAATAAACAGACTACTATCCAATGAAAATAATAAGCAATCCTGTACAATATACAAAACACTATAAAAATACAAAATACTGTACAATATACAGAACAAGACAAGAGTACCAAAGTAATAAATAACAACCAGTGTCGGACATATTGCACTCGAAGGGTAGTATTGCACAGTAGGGTATTAGGGTATGATATTGTATAGAGGTGAATTATTATTATTATAAGTTAGAGTTCAACATGGTGACAGCTTTGGGAAAGAAGCTGTCTCTGAGCCTGTTGGTTCTGGCTCCGATGCCCCTGTAGCGCCTGCCTGATGGTAGCAAGTCGAACAGGTGGAAGCCAGGGTGTGTGCTGTCCTTGGTAATGTTTTTTGCTCTGTTGATTCAACGGGAGTTGTGTAAATCCTTCAGGGAGGGCAGGGGACAGCCGAAGATTTTTTGTGCCGACTTTATGACCCTCTGAATCGCCTGTTTGTCTGCTTGAGTGCAGCTGGCGTACCACACTGTTATGCAGTACGTCAGCAGGCTCCCGACAGCCGAGCGATAGAAGGTCACCATCAGCTGTCTCTCCATTCTGCTCTTCCTCAGCACCCCCAGGAATTGGGGGTCTCCGCTGGGCCTTCCGGATGACCGCAGTTGTATTTTGGGTCTAGGGCAGGTCAGCAGATATGAGGGTGCCGAGGAACTTGAAGGAGCTGACTCTCTCCACCTCCTCGCCGTTGATGTAGAGGGGGGCGGGGTCTGCAGTGTTTTTCCTGAAGTCAAGGATGAGTTCCTTGGTTTTTGTGGTGTTCAGTGCCAAATTGTTCACTGAACACCACACTGATAGTTTCAGGACTTCATCTCTGTATGCAGACCCATCCCCCCTGTAATGGGGCCCACCACCATTGTGGCATTGGCGAACTTGATGATGGTGTTCTCCGAGTGTGCTGGACTACAGTCATGGGTGTAGAGGGAATACAGCAAAGGGCTCAGCACTCAGCCCTGTGGGGAGCCGATGCTGAGTGTGCGGGGGGAGGAGAGATTGGGGCCAAGTTTTACTGTCTGAGGTCGGTTGGTCAGGAAGTCCTTAATCCAAAGACACAACCATTCATGTCATTTTGGGTCGGTATAGCTCGGTTGGTAGAGCGGCCGTGCCAGCAACTTGAGGGTTGCGGGTTCGATCCCCGCCTCCGCCATCCTAGTCACTGCCGTTGTGTCCTCGGGCAAGACACTTTACCCACCTGCCCCCAGTGCCACCCACACTGCTTTAAATGTAACTTTGATATTGGGTTTCACTTTGTAAACTGCTTTGAGTCACTTGAGAAAAAGCGCTATATAAATATAATTCACTTCACATTTCCGAAACAGAAAGTGCAAGATTGTCAGAGATATTTTAAAACAAGCTATGAGTGCACTTTTGTGCATGATGTCACTAAAATGACATATCAAAGCAACACTAAACTAAAGTGCACTTTTTCTACAGAGCGCCATTACAAAAGTTTAAAACAAATAAAGTGTACGTTTGCATGAGAGAAAGAAGGTGCGAATCTGGTAACAAATGAAGGAAGAATTAATTCCCAAGAAAAACAGCAGGGGGTCCATGGTCCGGCGGTGGTTTGGCTTCAAGCGGGAAGATGTTGAACAGACAACCGTAATATGTCAAGAATGCGGCAAAAGTGTTGCTGCAAACAGCAGCATTACTGCTAATATGTAGCATCATTTGAAAAGTCACCCGCTAGAGAATGAAGAGTGCTTACTCCGCATGTCAACATCTCTGTTCGGTGCCACACCGTCAAAATTCCGAGGCAAACATTTTTAGATCAACGCCGTATGAAACAAATAGTCAACAACAGAAGGAGATAACGTCCGCAGGAACCTACCACATAGTCGGACAGGACCTTCTCTGTGGTCGGCCCTAAGCTCTGGAACACTCTGCCCCTCCATGTTCAAACTGCTTCCACAGTGGAGTGTTTTAAGTCTCGTCTTAAGACCCACTTTTATTCTTTGGCTTTTAACACTACGTGAGTTGTGTGGTCCTCTGTCCTCTGTGTTTTTTTTATACACTTTGATTTCTATTTTACTGTTTTAATTGATTTTACCCTTTAAAATAGTTTTTAATCATATTTGTTTTTATATTGTTTTTATTGGTTTTATATTTATTTATTTTTTGTTTTTATTCAGTCATTGGTGGAGCATAATATATATATTTTATTTTTAATTTTTTTTACAATTGTTTTTAACATGGCTGTGCAGCACTTTGGAAACGTTATTGTTGTTTAAATGTGCTATATAAATAAAGTGGAAAGTGGATAGTGAAGGACATACACTCATTTTTATTTGACAGTTATTGAAATATCTTGTGTGACATCATGCCCAAAAGTGCACTTTATTTCTTTTAAACTATTGTAGTGGCGTACTGTGCAAAAAGTGCACTTTAATTGCGTGATGTTTTGATACGTCATCTTAGTGACATCATGCACAAAAGTGCACTCATAGCTTGTTTTAAAATGTCTCTGACAATCTTGCACTTTCTGTTTTGGAAATGACATGAATGTTTGTGCCACTGCTTAATAACTGTTTCATAAATACACTTTTAGTTGTGATTTCCTTTTCTGCATGAAAGTTTAAAAGTAGCATATATTAATGCAGTAAGAAGAAGAATGTTTGATTGTAGACACATAGAATCATCATACTGCTGTGATTATATGCATCAAGTAGGGATGCACCGATTAATCGGTAACCGAATATATTCGGCCGGATATAGCAAAAAAAGCCACATTCGGCCTTCGGTGGAATGAGTTAAATGCAAGGCCGAATAGTGGCGTGTGACGCACTGACGCAATTTTTTGACGCGGTGACGCAATCAACCAACCTGACGTTGGATCCAGGCGCCTTCGGAAAAATTTCAGCAGTGCGGAGATATTTTAAAGTGTCGGAAAGTGACAAAAGTATTGCAGTTTGCAACGAATGTTCAGCCAAACTGTCTCGAGGAGGTGCCTCGTGGCCGACGTCTTTGAGAGGACGAAAAAGTTTGCGACTGACAGTGCCGAAGCAAACGGAATTCCATCCATCCATTTTCTACCGCTTATTCCCTTTCGGGGTCGCGGGGGGCGCTGGCGCCTATCTCAGCTACAATCGGGCGGAAGGCGGGGTACACCCTGGACAAGTCGCCACCTCATCGCAGGGCCAACACAGATAGACAGACAACATTCACACACTAGGGCCAATTTAGTGTTGCCAATCAACCTATCCCCAGGTGCATGTCTTTGGAAGTGGGAGGAAGCCGGAGTACCCGGAGGGAACCCACGCATTCACGGGGAGAACATGCAAACTCCACACAGAAAGATCCCGAGCCTGGATTTGAACCCAGGACTGCAGGACCTTCGTATTGTGAGGCAGACGCACTAACCCCTCTGCCACCGTGAAGCCCGCAAACGGAATTACACAGAAGGTAATTGAGTTTATGGCTTTGGATGATCAACCGTTTAGTGTTGTGGAGGACATTGGCTTTCGGAGAATCATGGAGCACATTGAGCCCCGTTACACGATACCTAGCAGACGGTATTTTTCTGATGTGTGCTCTTTACATTGTGTGTGTGCTGTTTACATTATTAGCCTGGTGTGTAGGCTACCTGTATAAGTGTATGAGGTTACAAGCACACACTTAATTGAGATTTAGTGGGGCCTCTGTTTACATTATTAGCCTGTTGTGTAGGCTACCTGTATAAGTGTATGAGGTTACAAGCACACACTTAATTGACATTTACTTAAGCCTTCTGTTTACATTATTAGCATATCTACTGTGGCTAAGCAGACTTTTGCCAAAAGGACAATAATTCGTTTGTTGTGGGTTTATCCACTTTAATGCACTTTATTTTTTTTGGGGAATGCATGTTTTTTTTTCATAACTTTTATGGACAGAATTTCTAGGCGCAGTCAAGGCGTTGAGGGGTTCCGGTTTGGTAACCGCAGGATTAGGTCTCTGCTTTTTGCAGATGATGTGGTCCTGATGGCTTCATCTGACCGGGATCTTCAGCTCTCGCTGGATCGGTTCGCAGCCGAGTGTGAAGCGACCGGAATGAGAATCAGCACCTCCAAGTCCGAGTCCATGGTTCTCGCCCGGAAAAGGGTGGAGTGCCATCTCCGGGTTGGGGAGGAGACCCTGCCCCAAGTGGAGGAGTTCAAGTACCTAGGAGTCTTGTTCACGAGTGAGGGAAGAGTGGATCGTGAGATCGACAGGCGGATCGGTGCGACGTCTTCAGTAATGCGGACGTTGTACCGGTCCGTTGTGGTGAAGAAGGAGCTGAGCCGGAAGGCAAAGCTCTCAATTTACCGGTCGATCTACGTTCCCATCCTCACCTATGGTCATGAGCTTTGGGTCATGACCGAAAGGATAAGATCACGGGTACAAGCGGCCGAAATGAGTTTCCTCCGCCGTGTGGTGGGTCTCTCCCTTAGAGATAGGGTGAGAAGCTCTGCCATCCGGGAGGAACTCAAAGTAAAGCCGCTGTTCCTCCACATGGAGAGGAGCCAGATGAGGTGGTTCGGGCATCTGGTCAGGATGCCACCCGAACGCCTCCCTAGGGAGGTGTTTAGGGCACGTCCAACCTGTAGGAGGCCACGAGGAAGACCCAGGACACGTTGGGAAGACTATGTCTCCCGGCTGGCCTGGGAACGCCTCGGGATCCCCCGGGAAGAGCTAGACGAAGTGGCTGGGGAGAGGGAAGTCTGGGTTTCCCTGCTTAGGCTGTTGCCCCCGCGACCCGACCTCGGATAAGCGGAAGATGATGGATGGATGGATGGATATTTTTTTTTAGAGGCCTAATATGAATGAACAACTTTGTGCTTTTTTTGAAAAGCAAAGGCTACTGGAATATTAAAAAAATGTCAATATTCAATAAAAATGTACTTTATTTTAAAAAACATGTCTAAAAATGTATTGTAGGCTATTTATGCAATATACATTTTTTGGGGAAAAACTGCATTCATTATTCGGTATTCAGTATTCGGCCTTCGGCCAAGCTTTTAAATTTTATTCGGCTTAGGCTTCGGCCACAAATTTTCATTTCGGTGCATCCCTAGCATCAAGTGTTCATTCAAGGCTAAGGCAAAATATGCAGATATATATGGTGTATCGTGACATGGCCTAAAAATATTGACATATGAAAGGGAATAAGCGGTAGAAAATGGATGGATGGATGGATAAAAAAAGCCCATATCGCCCAGTCCTATTTTAAGGTATTCTTGGGTTCATTGAGGTTAGCTAATTTGACTTGTTTTGGAAAGTCTTGACAAGCCAAATTCTCTTGTTCTATTGGCAGATCATGTCATGTAACTTTTGTACTTTTTCTTCTTCTTTTTGAACACTGACTTTTTGCAGTGTGCAAAATGCGAGTCGAAAAAATTGCTAAATAGCCAAGCTCTACTCTGCCGTTGAAGTTTTTTTCATTTTTATTTTATTTTTTTTTTATAAAGAACAGCTGTGCTGGATAGAGGCCTCCATGTGGCGCACATGCGAGTCCGACGCCAGCGTCATGAGCGGCTCGGCGTGTGATAATATTCCTCTTTCAGCCCGCTGCTGCCTTCTTTATGCCAGCGGAGACATTTACAAAGGCGTCTCAGGTCCGCCTCGCTAAGCCGGGGGCCAACGCGGGCCCCCGTTTATGTTTTCCACCTTCTTTTAAAAAAAAAAAAAACATTCCTCCATGCGCCGCCTCTGTGGGCTCTGCGGGAGAGGTCGTGCGAGGACACGGTTCGAGCTCGCCCGTCATCCAATAGCCTCTCTTTTTCAACTTGGGCCGGCCTCCCTCTGCACTGAATGGTTCAGGTTGTGTGCGTGCGTGCGTTTGTGCGCGTGTGTGTGTGTGTGTGTGCGAGCGAGCGAGCGAGAGAGAGAGAGTAGGTTATGTAACAACAGCTGGAGTGCAGCCACCTCGCCAACACGTCTAGCAACATGCAAATCACAATGGCCGCGCCAGACGTGCACACATGCATGTTCAGACGTGTGTGTGTGCGTGTGTGTGTGTGTGTGTGTGTATGTGTGAGTCCGACCTACATTCTTCAAAAGGTGTTTAGCTTGGAGGAACCCAGGAAAGTCTGCATTGTCCGTGCTCCAGGGCTCCCTCTACCGTTGCAAACGCGCCAGGACTAGCGCGGCATGCAACGTGTCCACCAAACATTTTACGCGTCGTCGATGACGGAGATATATATATCCATATTCAAGAGTTAGTTCTTGTCTTTTATAGTCTTATTTGAAAACAGCTAAGTGGTGTGCTTGGGTTAACCTTGAGCTTGGAATGAGACGGGTAGACATAACACCCTTGTTATGTTTTCTTGACCCAGGCTTAGGAGGAGAATAAATATGTGGATTCGCTCTGTAGGGGGAACGGCGGGGGCGAATGGCGTAGAGAAAAAGGCAAGACTTCCGATGCGATTTGAATGTGTTGTTCATAGATTGGTCTCCCAAAGCTTTGGAATAAAACGTCAAAATAACTACTCTGTCTGGGATTCATTTAAAATCAGCTTATGTGTCATCAAAATAACTTGGGGGTGACCAGCAGCTTAAAATTCCCTCTGAGGAACATCTGGTCAAAACGCAACACCGACCTGTGCGGAGCGGTAATCGGGCATATTAGCTGGAGCTAATCGACGCTGGCGAGCTGTTTGTGCGTATATCGAAGCTCGTTTGGTTTCATTGTCTATGTGTTGTATTGGCTGGGATTTCTGATAGTTGTTGGTTCGCCATCCCAAAGAAACGTTACCCAGCTTGCCAAAGAATGTCATAGATGCCTTAGGAGAAGACGGCCCGCTGTAGCCTTTAACTTGGACACACACGTCTATACCTTTGGACATTGTGAGACAGCCATTTCCAGGAGTTATTACAATTCAAGATTTGCGGCGTCAGCCTGCGACATTTTGATAGTAAGCTAATATAGACACATACGTCATGTGTTGTCTTCATTATAACACTTATATAAGACTTTTAACGTCATTTTGATAGTACGTCGATAGATAGGTTAATATAGACACATCATGTGTTGTCTTCATGTTAACACTTACATAAGGCTTTTAAAGTCATTTTGATAGTAGGCTATTAAAGCTAATATGGACACTTACATCATGTGTTGTCTTCATGTTAACACTTGAATAAGGCTTTTAAAGTCATTTTGATAGTAGGCTAATATAGACTTACATAATGTGTTGTCTTCATGTTAACACTTATATAAGACTTTTAAAGTCATTATGATAGTAGGCTATTAAAGCTAATATAGACACTTACCTCATGTGTTGTCTTCATGTTAACACTTATATAAGGATTTTAAAGTCATTTTGATATTAGGCTAATATAGACACTTACATCGTGCGTTGCCTTCATTTTAACACTTATATAAGGCTTTAATATTCATTTTGATAGTAGGTAATTAAAGCTAATAGAGACACTTACATCATGTGTTGCCTTCATTATAACACTTATATAAGACATTTAAAGTCATGTTGATAGTAGGCTAATATGGACACTTACATCATGTGTTGCCTTCATTATAACACTTATATAAGACTTTTAAAGTCATTTTTATATTAGGGTATTATAGTTATTATAGACACTTACACCATGTGTTGTCTCCATTATAACACTTATATAAGACATTTAAAGTCATTTTGATAGTAGGCTAATATAGACACTTACATCATGTGTTGTCCCCATTATAACACTTATATAAGACTTTTAAAGTCATTTTTATAGTTGGCTCATTTAGACACTTAATGTTAACATTATATGTTGCCTTCATTATAACACTTATATAAGACTTTTAACGTCATTTTGATAGTACATCGATTGATAGGTTAATATAGACACATCATGTGTTGTCTTCATGTTAACACTTATATAAGACTTTTAAAGTAATTTTGATAGCAGGCTATTAAAGCTAGTACAGACACTTACATCATGTGTTGTCCCCATTATAACACTTATATAAGACTTTTAAAGTCATTTTTATAGTTGGCTATTTTAGCTCTTATAGACACTTACACCATGTGTTGTCTTCATTATAACACTTATATAAAACGTTTAAAGTAATTTTGATAGTAGGCTCATTTAGACACTTACATTATATGTTGCCTTCATTATAACACTTATATAAGACTTTTAACGTCATTTTGATAGTACATCGATAGATAGGTTAATATAGACACATCATGTGTTGTCTTCATGTTAACACTTATATAAGACTTTTAAAGTAATTTTGATAGTAGGCTATTAAAGCTAATATAGACACTTACATCATGTGTTGCCTTCATTATAACACTTATATAAGACATTTAAAGTCATGTTGATAGTAGGCTAATATGGACACTTACATCATGTGTTGCCTTCATTATAACACTTATATAAGACTTTTAAAGTCATTTTTATATTAGGGTATTATAGTTATTATAGACACTTACACCATGTGTTGTCTCCATTATAACACTTATATAAGACATTTAAAGTCATTTTGATAGTAGGCTAATATAGACACTTACATCATGTGTTGTCCCCATTATAACACTTATATAAGACTTTTAAAGTCATTTTTATAGTTGGCTCATTTAGACACTTAATGTTAACATTATATGTTGCCTTCATTATAACACTTATATAAGACTTTTAACGTCATTTTGATAGTACATCGATTGATAGGTTAATATAGACACATCATGTGTTGTCTTCATGTTAACACTTATATAAGACTTTTAAAGTAATTTTGATAGCAGGCTATTAAAGCTAGTACAGACACTTACATCATGTGTTGTCCCCATTATAACACTTATATAAGACTTTTAAAGTCATTTTTATAGTTGGCTATTTTAGCTCTTATAGACACTTACACCATGTGTTGTCTTCATTATAACACTTATATAAAACGTTTAAAGTAATTTTGATAGTAGGCTCATTTAGACACTTACATTATATGTTGCCTTCATTATAACACTTATATAAGACTTTTAACGTCATTTTGATAGTACATCGATAGATAGGTTAATATAGACACATCATGTGTTGTCTTCATGTTAACACTTATATAAGACTTTTAAAGTAATTTTGATAGTAGGCTATTAAAGCTAATATAGACACTTACATCATGTGTTGCCTTCATTATAACACTTATATAAGACTTTTAAAGTCATTTTTATAGTTGGCTATTTTAGCTATTATAGACACTTACACCATGTGTTGTCTTCATTATAACACTTATATAAAACGTTTAAAGTAATTTTGATAGTAGGCTCATTTAGACACTTACATTATATGTTGCCTTCATTTTAACACTTATATAAGACTTTTAACGTCATTTTGATAGTACATCGATTGATAGGTTAATATAGACACATCATGTGTTGTCTTCATGTTAACACTTATATAAGACTTTTAAAGTAATTTTGATAGTAGGCTATTAAAGCTAATATAGACACTTCCACCATGTGTTGTCTTCATTATAACACTTATATAAAACGTTTAAAGTAATTTTGATAGTAGGCTATTAAAGCTAATATAGACACTTCCACCATGTGTTGTCTTCATTATAACACTTATATAAAACGTTTAAAGTAATTTTGATAGTAGGCTCATATAGACACTTCCACCATGGGTTGTCTTCATTATAACACTTGTATAAGGCTTTTGTTTTTTTGCGACTCCAGGCAGATTAGTTTTTTGTACTTTTGGTCCAATATGGCTCATTCTACATTTTGTGTTGCCAACCCCTGGTCTCGGGGAACATTTTAGCCGTTTCCAGGTCTTTTACCAAACACCTTACCTTCTAGACCAAGGATATTCAACTCAGTTGTTGAAAGCTAAGGACCAGGGGCCGGGCTTCTCACAGGACTATTTGTCCTACATATTTCGGACTTATTTTTCCCGTTTGTGTGGTGTTTAAGTTCTTGTCCAATTACTCTTATTTTGTAGTTTCACTTCCAGGGTTCATATTCCAGAGTTACTTTACAAATACACGTTACTTATTCATTGATTTATTTGTATACTATTTGTGTTAGTAGAGGAATGTCGAGGTGGTTTTCATTGAGGGCCACAAAGGACCGCTTGTAACTGCTAATAATGTATGAATTTGCCTCATTATTAATTATATAGTCGATTTTACAGTAAAAAAAAAGTTTACATTTGAAAAAATGACTGTAAAAATATTGAAAAAAATACAAAAACAATGCCATTGTGTACTGATGACAATAACAACAATTGTAAACATTTTTAGTAAGTTACAATAGTTTTAGTTATATTGTAAAACTTACAAACTTTGCTTGGAGTTATAAAATGAAGAATTCTTATGAGCAGAAACGCTATGGACTACCAAGACTGAACGGCATGCCAGCTGAAAAAATTCGATATACCGTATTTCCATTTACGCTAAAATTTTGTAAATAATAAAAAAAATATATATATATTTTTTTTTACAGTAAAAAAAAAATTAAGGTAAAATGTTTACTGTAAAATCAAAAGTCCATAGCTGGCAGCATAATTGCCAGAATTTTTGTGTTAAATTGACATTTGTTTCTACAACATGATATTGTTCATGGACAAACAGTACAAGTTCTTTTTTTTATTTTATTTTTTTTTATTCTAGCAACTTAGCCGCCAGTTTTTCTACCGTAAAAACAAATGCACCGTCTTTCCATTTACAGTAATACACCATTAAAAACAACAACCCTATATTTTACAGTCAAAAACTGCCAGCTCGACCAACAGAATTTTTACGCAAAAAAACTGTAGTAGTTTTCTTTTCAATTTACAGCAATAGGCTGTAAAGAACAACGTAAAATATATTGTCATTTTTAGTCATTTGATGGGTAGTTTGCTGTAAAGTTAAGTATTTTTATTTATTTTTATTTAGACAAAATCATGTTTTGTAAGTATGATACTATACTGTAATATTTGTTGCAATACTGTATACTATTAAAGTTGAAAAGGTATGCAATTTCAAGCAGTACATATATTTTTTCTGTCAAAATGAAAAAAAAATCTATCAATTAGTCATGTCTTTTCTACCGAAAGTAATTATGGAATTATTGTCATCTGCTTTTTTTGTGTGTGTGTGCAAAACTTTCACCCAGCGTGCAATTGTGCAATTTTTTATTATTTAATCCGAGTTAATCATTATTATTTGTTAACCTTTTTAGTTTTTCATAGTTTTTTCTTTTGTTATTGTAGGTACAGTTGTGGATAAATAAATATACAGTAGTACAAAGTCTTATCTGCTGGATTTCCCCCAGGGATCAATAAAGTACTTTCTATTCTATTCTATTTTTACTTGGAGGTGGCCATCTGCCTCCAGCAGTCTGACTATGACCAAATATCTGAAGCTCTAATAATTAATAAAAAAATAAACAAATAGGTAATTAAAAATATATATATAGCTTATATATCGGTTTAAAAATATTGATACAGTGAAAAAACATACATTAATATAATACATAATAAATATAAATGAATAAATACAGAGTAAAGTTAATGTTATGTTTAGAAAAAAATAATTTAAATGAATATTTGTGATGAATGTCAAACACAATATAATTATCTATCCATCTATCTATCTATCTATCTATCTATCTATCTATCTATCTATCTATCTATCTATCTATCTATCTATCTATCTATCTATCTATCTATCTATCTATCTATCTATCTATCTATCTATCTATCTATCTATCCATCTATACATCCATCCATCTATCTATCTATCTATCTATCTATCTATCTATCTATCTATCCATCTATCTATCTATCCATCTATACATCCATCTATACATCCATCTATCTATCCATCTATCTATCTATCTATCCATCTATACATCCATCCATCTATCTATCTATCTATCTATCTATCTATCTATCTATCTATCCATCTATCTATCTATCCATCTATACATCCATCTATACATCTATCTATCTATCTATCTATCTATCTATCTATCTATCTATCTATCTATCTATCTATCTATCTATCTATCCATCTAGCTATCTAGCTATCTATCTATCTATCCATCTATACATCCATCTATCTACCTATCTATCTATCTATCTATCTATCTATCTATCTATCTATCTATCTATCTATCTATCTATCTATCTATCTATCTATCTATCTATCTATCTATCCATCTATACATCCATCTATCTATCTACTTATCCATCTATCTATCTATCTATCTATCTATCTATCTATCTATCTATCTATCTATCTATCTATCTATCTATCTATCTATCTATCTATCTATCTATCTATCTATCTATCTATCCATCTATCCATCTATACATCTATCCATCTATCCATCTATCCATCTAGCTATCTAGCTATCTATCTATCTATCCATCTATACATCCATCTATCTATCTATCTATCTATCTATCTATCTATCTATCTATCTATCTATCTATCTATCTATCTATCTATCTATCTATCTATCTATCTATCTATCTATCTATCTATCTATCCATCTATCTATCCATCTATACATCCATCTATCTATCTATCTATCTATCTATCTATCTATCTATCTATCCATCTATACATCCATCTATCTATCTACTTATCCATCTATCTATCTATCTATCTATCTATCTATCTATCTATCTATCTATCTATCTATCTATCTATCTATCTATCCAGCTATCTATCTATCTACCTATTTATCCATCCATCCATATATCTATTTATCTATCTATCTATCTATCTATCTATCTATCTATCTATCTATCTATCTATCTATCCACCTATCTATCAATTTATCCATCCATCCATCCATCCATCCATCCATCTATCTATCTATCTATCTATCTATCTATCTATCTATCTATCTATCTATCTATCTATCTATCTATCTATCTATCTATCTATCTATCTATCTATCTATCTATCTATCTATCTATCTATCTATCTATCTATCTATCTATCTATCTATCTATCTATCCATCCATCCATCCATCCATCCATCCATCCATCCATCCATCCATCCATCCATCCATCCATCCATCCATCCATCCATCCATCCATCCATCCATCCATCCATCCATCCATCCATCCATCCATCCATCCATCCATCCATCCATCCATCCATCCATCCATCCATCCATCCATCCATCCATCCATCCATCCATCCATCCATCCATCCATCCATCCATCCATCCATCCATCCATCCATCCATCCATCCATCCATCCATCCATCCATCCATCTATCTATCTATCTATCTATCTATCTATCTATCTATCTATCTATCTATCTATCTATCTATCTATCTATCTATCTATCTATCTATCTATCTATCTATCTATCTATCTATTTATCTATCCATCTATCTATCTATCCATCCATATAATTATTAAATTTATTCGTAATAATGTGCAAAAAAATAAACCCAGTTTTGAAATGTGTGACTTTGTCAAATGTAAAAGCAAACAGTTTCAACCGCCCTCCAAAAAGTCCAAAATATCATAAATGAAAAGTAAATATACTTACAAATGCATGTCACTCATTGCATCACAGTGTGCAGTTTCATTTAGGTTGTTTAAAAAAAAAAAAAAGAAAACCATTTTCGTAACTATGAACACAAAACCTGGACATAAAATGTGTTGTACTTGTATAGCACTTTTCTACCTTCAAGGTACTCAAAGCGCTTTGACACTACTTCCACATTTACCCATTCACACACACATTCACACACTGATGGAGGGAGCTGCCATGCAAGGCGCTAACCAGCACCCATCAGGAGCAAGGGTGAAGTGTCTTGCTCAAGGGCACAAGGTTGGTAGAAGGTGGAGATCGAACCAGGAACCCTCAGGTTGCTGGCACGCCGGGTCCTGTTACCTTACAGGCCATGATATCATCTACATCTACATCAGGTATCATCAGCTCCCTAACAGCACAGCACAGCAGGGCTGCAGTTGAAGATAAAAGATGCTGTGTGTGCGTAGTGAGTACATAAAGTAGCAAATAGTCAGCAAAATAACATCTTCCATTTGCCTGCTTGTAAACGTCTGTCGGGTTATTTGTTTACAAGTTCATGGCGATGCAGACGAGAAGTCAATTCCTCGAATTTTAACTTTTTAAGGTCAAGGCAAGTATTGCCTTGAAAAAGGCTCATATTTTAGGCCACCAATGCAAATGTTATTTTTTATTTCATGGCAGGGGCTCCAAAGCATGTATGTATATATATATATATATATATATATATATATATATATATATATATATATATATATATATATATATATATATATATATATGTGTGTGTATATATGTACAAACCCCGTTTCCATATGAGTTGGGAAATTGTGTTAGATGTAAATATAAACAGAATACAATGATTTGCAAATCCTTTTCAACCCATATTCAGTTGAATATGCTACAAAGACAACATATTTGATGTTCAAACTCATAAACATTTTTTTTTTTTTGCAAATAATCATTAACTTTAGAATTTGATGCCAGCAACACGTGCCAAAGTAGTTGGGAAAGGTGGCAATAAATACTGATAATGTTGAGAAATGCTCATCAAACACTTATTTGGAACATCCCACAGGTGTGCAGGCTAATTGGGAACAGGTGGGTGCCATGATTGGGTATAAAAGCAGCTTCCCCAAAAAATGCTCAGTCTTTCACAAACAAGGATGGGGCGAGGGTCGCCACTTTGTAAGCAAATTGTTGAACAGTTTTAGAACAACATTTCTCAACGAGCTATTTAGGGATTTTACCATCCACGGTCCGTAAAATCATCAAAAGGTTCAAAGAATCTGGAGAAATCACTGCACGTAAGCGATATTACGGACCTTTGAGCCCTCAGGCGGTACTGCATCAAAACGCGACATCAGTGTGTAAAAGATATCACCACATGGGCTCAGGAACACTTCATAAAACCACTGTCAGTAACTACAGTTGGTCGCTACATCTGTAAGTGCAAGTTAAAATTCTACTATGCAAAGCGAAAGGCATTAATCAACAACACCCAGGAACGCCGCCAGCTTCGCTGGGCCCGAGCTCATCTAAGATGGACTGATGCAAAGTGGAAAAGTGTTCTGTGGTCTGACGAGGCCACATTTCAATTTATATTTGGAAACTGTGGACGTGGTGTCCTCTGGAACAAAGAGGAAAATAACCATCCAGATTGTTATAGGCGCAAAGTTGAAAAGCCAGCATGTGTGATGGTATGGGGGTGCATTAGTGCCCAAGGCATGGGTAACTTACACATCTGTGAAGGCACCATTAATGCTGAATGGTACATACGGGCTTCAAGGTGACAGAGGGGTTAGTGTGTCTGCCTCACAATACCAAGTTCCTGCAGTCCTGCGTTCAAATCCAGGCTCGGGATCTTTCTGTGTGGAGTTTGCATGTTCTCCCCGTGAATGCGTGGGTTCCCTCCGGGTACTCCGGCTTCCTCCCACTTCCAAAAACATGCACCTGGGGATAGGTTGATTGGCAACACTAAATGGTCCTTAGTGTGTGAATGTGAGCGTGAATGTTGTCTGTCTATCTGTGTTGGCCCTGCGATGAGGTTGCGACTTGTCCAGGGTGTACCCGATTGTAGCTGAGATAGGCGCCAGCGCCCCCCGCGACCCCAAAAGGGAGTAAGCGGTAGAAAAGTGATGGATGGTCCATACAGGTTTTGGAGCAACATATGTTGTCATCCAAGCAACGTTATCATGGACGCCCCTGCTTATTTCAGCAAAACAATGCCAAGCCACGTGTTACAACAGCGTGGCTTCTTAGTAAAAGAGTGCGGGTACTTTCCTGGCCCGCCTGCAGTCCAGACCTGTCTCCCATGGAAAATGTGTGGTGCATTATGAAGCGTAAAATACGACAGCGGAGACCCCGGACTGTTGAACAACTTAAGCAAGAATTGGTAAAGAATTCCACTTTCAAAGCTTCAACAATTAGTTTCCTCAGTTCCCAAACGTTTATTGAGTGTTGTTAAAAGAAAAGGTGATGTAACACAGTGGTGAACTGCGTGGCTTCTGTTGCGATCTGTGACTCAGATCTTCACATGTTTATTTTTCCATCTTTGTTTCATTCTCTTCTGACCCACTTACTTCCTGTTTAGTCCGTTACCATGGTTACACATTGATTTCACCTGCTCCTCGTTTTCTACACACCTGGTTCTCCTTGATTTCTCCCTATATAAGCTTTCCTCTTTTCTTTGTTCAGTCTCGGATCCTAATTTGCCCACGCGCAACAGTGACGACTCTCGACCTTCATCTTTGTATGTATATTCTCGCTAGCTTTTACGCTAAGCCATTTGTTTATTCCAGCTCACATGCTGATGAATTGTTTTTCTGTTTTTGGTTTGCCTTCTCTTTACAGCAGTGTTTTTGTTCCTAGCCTTTTGTTATTTAATAAATCCATTTATAACTTACCTTGTTGTGTTCATCGCTTCGACGCATCCCCGGAAGAACCAATCCGGCATTACAATGCCACACAAGCGTCACAGTAGGATCCGAGCATCAAAATGTTTTTCCGCGTCGAAACCACGGGAGGAACCCTTCGACTTGGGTTTGTGGTTGGAGCTCGTGGCTTGGGAGCAGGAAAGACTTGACTGTGGGCCTGAAGTCCCCTCCGAAGCCGTTCGCGCTGCCCCGAAGAGGCGGGGGGTCCAGTGGACAGGTCCCCCGCACGGCAGTAATTATCCAGCACCACTTCATCCTTCCTACGAACACAGCAAAATTCACCCCGACCAGGATTCACCTTCCACTACCGGTAATCCAGCTTGTTTTTTTTCCCCTGACTCTAGCAGTCACGACATTTGGGGTACGCCCACCGGTGACGCAACACCGCCCCCTGTTGTTGACATTTTTTCAGAAGATTTTTATATTGTGGACAGTACTTTTCATTCCCAACCTTTTTCGAATACCAATAACATTTATGATAAAATACGTAATTATCAGGATATTTTTTCTCATTATTCTAGTCAACCTCAGTCACCTAGTTTTTCTTCAACTCCACCTGTAAAACCTCATTCCCAGCCCAAGTCCAAGGTTTTTTCTCCCTTTTCAAAGGGACACTCTGGACAATATAGAGGGGAGGAGTCTGCCCGCCTCCAAACCTCCCACCACCCTCCCTTATGGTCAGTCCCTGACCACAGGGAACGGGTCTGGGATTCCCGTCTGGAGGGGGGGGCTATGGCCTATAGCTGTGTTGCGGAGGTAGCGCAGACGCTACCATTTCTTAAAACTGTCAAACCGCAACCTCCTATGAGGCCACCCTTACCTGTTTTTCGGCCCGTTAAACCGCTAGCTCCTCCTAGGCCGCCGCCACCTGTATTCCGCTTAGCTTTTCCTCGTAGACCTCCTCCACCTGTGTTTCCCCCGGCCAAGTCTCAACGGCCTTGTAGACCTCCTCCACCTGTTTTTCCCCCGGCCAAGTCTCAACGGCCTTGTAGACCTCCTCCACCTGTGTTGCCCCCGGTCAAATCCCAACGACCAAGTAGACCTCCTCCACCGGTGTTCAGACTCGCGAGGTCATTACCTCAAGCACATCCTCCACCACCGGTGTTCTGCATTTCTCCCAGTTTGGTTCTCACACCAGCACTTAACTGTAGTCTGGTTCTCGCACCAGAAACTGATGTTAGCCTGGTTCTCAAGCCAGCACTAGACTCCCACCTGGTTCTCACACCAGCCTCCGACCCAGAACTGGTTCTCATACCAGTTATAGACTTTAGCCTGGAGCCCACTCCAGTACCAGCTCCAGAGCTGGAGCCTACTCCAGTACCAGCTCCACGCCGCCAAGCGCCGGTACCAGCTCCACGCCGCCAAGCGCCGGTACCAGCTCCGCGCCGCCAAGCACCGCCGACGACGGGGCTGGAGCCCACACCAGCGTCGACGACGGGGCTGGAGCCCACACCAGCGTCGACGACGGGGCTGGAACCTTCACCTGTGTCGACAGGGCTGGAGCCCACTCCAGTGCCAGCTCCTCGACAAGCGCCGGTACCAGTTCCACGCCGCCAAGCACTGCCGACGAAGAAGCTGGAGCCCACACCGGCGCCGACGATGAGGCTGGAGCTCACACCAGTCACGACTCCTGCGGCTCCCAGGCCGCCTCCGACGACTCCTGCGGCTCCCAGGCCGCCTCCGACGACTCCTGCGGCTCCCAGGCCGCCCCCGACGACTCCTGCGGCTCCCAGGCCGCCTCCGACGACTCCTGCGACTCCCAGGCCGCCTCCGACGACTCCTGCGACTCCCAGGCCGCCTCCGACGACTCCTGCGGCTCCCAGGCCGCCTCCGACGACTCCTGCGGCTCCCAGGCCGCCTCCGACGACTCCTGCGGCTCCCAGGCCGCCTCCGACGCCTTCTTTGGCTGCAGTCCCCGCACCCTCGTCTGCTGCTTCCAAGCCTGCTGGGATTTCGGTGCTGAGGCGTCGTCCGCCACGTCGACCACGGGAGTGGCCTCTGCGAGGTCATCCTCCTCGCCAGACACTCCCTCCTCCATGTCGGCCACGGATGTGGCCGTGCCCGGGTCGTCCGCCTCGCCGGGCACCTCATCCTGCGAGGCGGCCACTAATGTGGCCTTTTCGAGGTCGCCCGCCAAAACTTTTTCGGCAGCGGCGTTCCATCCGCCGCCGCCACTTGACTTGTCCTCGGTGGATTCGGGGACACACGACTTGGCGACCCTCCACCGTGGCCTCCCTCCGCCCTCCCTTCGTTTGTGGACTCTGTTTTTGGGGAGGGGGTTCAAGTTGTTTCTTATTTGTTTTTGTTTTCTTTGAGACATCTGGAATCTGTCTTTTTGGGGGGGGGAATACTGTTGCGATCTGTGACTCAGATCTTCACATGTTTATTTTTCCATCTTTGTTTCATTCTCTTCTGACCCACTTACTTCCTGTTTAGTCCGTTACCATGGTTACACATTGATTTCACCTGCTCCTCGTTTTCTACACACCTGGTTCTCCTTGATTTCTCCCTATATAAGCTTTCCTCTTTTCTTTGTTCAGTCTCGGATCCTAATTTGCCCACGCGCAACAGTGACGACTCTCGACCTTCATCTTTGTATGTATATTCTCGCTAGCTTTTACGCTAAGCCATTTGTTTATTCCAGCTCACATGCTGATGAATTGTTTTTCTGTTTTTGGTTTGCCTTCTCTTTACAGCAGTGTTTTTGTTCCTAGCCTTTTGTTATTTAATAAATCCATTTATAACTTACCTTGTTGTGTTCATCGCTTCGACGCATCCCCGGAAGAACCAATCCGGCATTACAATGCCACACAAGCGTCACAGCTTCTTAGTAAAAGAGTGCGGGTACTTTCCTGGCCCGCCTGCAGTCCAGACCTGTCTCCCATGGAAAATGTGTGGTGCATTATGAAGCGTAAAATACGACAGCGGAGACGCCGAGCTGTTGAACAACTTAAGCTGTACATCAAGCAAGAATTGGTAAAGAATTCCACTTTCATAGCTTCAACAATCAGTTTCCTCAGTTCCCAAACGTTTATTGAGTGTTGTTAAAAGAAAAGGTGATGTAACACAGTGGTGAACATGCCCTTTCCCAACTACTTTGTCACGTGTTACAGCCATGAAATTTTAAGTTAATTATTATTTGCAAAAAAAAAAAATTATGAGTTTGAACATCAAATATGTTGTCTTTGTAGCATATTCAACTGAATATGGGTTGAAACGGATTTGCAAATCATTGTATTCTGTTTATATTTACATCCAACACAATTTCCCAACTCATATGGAAACGGGGTTTGTATATATACACGTGTATATACGTGTGTGTGTGTGTGTGTGTATAAATATGTTTGTGTGTATACATATGTATATATGTGTATATATGTTTGTATATATATGTGTATATATATATGTATATATTGGTGTATATGTGTATGTATGTATATATATATATGTATGTATTTTTGTATATATATTATATATATGTATAAACGTATACATATATATGTATATATATAAATATATAGTTTATCTGCATTAGACGACCTTTGTTATTAATTTGATACATTTTTCTTTCACCCTTCCTTGTGTGGCGTCTTTTGACTGCATTCCACGACCAATGTCGGATGTTGTTCAGCGACAACAACGGTTCATTGCGACAAACGCTTTGTTCGTGACCGCAGGGATCGTTGTACTCTTTTATTTGAGGAGCGGTGGTTGCCTTCCCCTGTGATGTAACAACACAAACATCAACACTTGACAAGTCTTCCTTTTTATAAAACGTCTGCAAGGTTATGTAATAAACCGTGTTTTTAAATAAGAGTGACAATTATGCTTGAGGCGTTGGGTGAAATGTTTTATTAGTCTGTTTGTTGGCGGCAGGAATCAAAAGCAGCTTAAAACAACTTCAACGTGGCTCTGATTGAAGATCTTTCAGTTTTTTTTTATTAGCACACAGTAGCAAACTATAAAATACAGGAGGCCCTTGTGAGTTAATCTAAGTTTATTTATATAGCCCTTAATGGCAAGTGTCTCAAAGGGCTGCACAAGCCACGACGACATCCTCGGCTCCGATCGTGAGTATTGTGGTGATAAATAATGTGGGAGTGGCTGAGGGTGCCCTGATGTAGACCGGTTGAAAATAAATAAATATGTACTTTTATTTTTAATTAATCGCAATTAATTAGAATTGTTTTTATTTTATTTTTTGGGGGGATATGTTTATGTTGTTAATTCGGTTTTACTGACAACTGTGTCATCGGTTGTTATTTTTTGGAGAAATAACTATAAATTCATAAATTGAATATATATTTCATAATTATATTGTCCTTAAATAAATAGAGTGCTTTTTTTTTTTATGTATTTTTTATTAATTCATGCTATTTTGGACTGTTTCTGAAAAAAAAAAGAAAATACTATGAATAAATACATATATATAAAAACAAATGAATGAATACATTTAAGACGTATTTTTTTTAAATTGTTGTATTATTACAAGATGATATATTTTCTTTGCTAGGAAAAAAAAACGTACATTTAAAATACCGAATAGGATTATATAGTAATAAAAAGCATCAGAAAAAAACTAAATAACGCCCCCCAAAAAATGTAATCCAGCTTGACCCCCTAATCTGCTAATTTTGCACACGACATGACATGAAACATTATGTTGATAATTAACTTCAATCATATGAACAAAAAATAATTCCGAATTAATTACGTATTTTATTGTATTTATAGTCAAATTCCATACCTAATTATGCTCTGCTCAAAAAGTTAAATTAAGTAGCAATGATTGTCACACACACACTAGGTGTGGCAAAATTATACTCTGCATTTGACCCATCCCCTTGATCACCCCCTGGGAGGTGAGGGGAGCAGTGAGCAGCAGCAGTGGCCGCGCCCGGTAATCATTTTTGGCGATTCAACCCCCAATTCCAAGCCTTGATGCTGAGTGCCAAGCAGGGAGGTGATGGCTCCCATTTTTTATAGTCTTTGGTATGACTCGGCCGGGGTTTGAACTCACGACCTACCCATCTCAGGGCGGACACGCTAACCACTAGGCCACTGGTTCATTATGTCTTCTTATTCATACACGCTTTCGAATTTTCTTGTAATCAGACATTATTTTCAGTATATTTACCTAAATATACTGAAAATAATGTCTGATTACGGGAAAATTTGTAAGACTAATTATAATAACTGTATTTAATTATTTTTAAATCTATTAAGAATCAAAATTAATTTTGGTTATTATTTTTATTTTTTGACACCCCTAATAAGATATGTTTATGTTTAAATCCAGTTTTGCTGACAGTTATGTCATCGGTTGTTGTTTTCTGGAGAAATAACTATAAATTCATACATTTAATATGTATTTAGTAATTATACTTGCCTTAAATAAATAGAGTACATGTTTTTAATGATTTTTTTTCCAATAATAATTATGCTATTTTACTTTATTTTTGGAAAAAAAAAAAGTTATAAATAAATACATATAAAAGCAAAAGAATAAATATATTCGAGCCATATTTTTTTAAGGGTACAACATTTTAGTATTATTACAAGATAATATATTTTCTTTGCTACGAAAAAAATGGGGAACATAACTTACATTTAATAAATGATATAGTAATTAAAAACGTCATTACAAAAAACTAAATAACACCCCCCAAAAAATTTTATTTCAGCTTTACCCCCTAATTTGCTAACTTTGCACACAACCTGACATATAAACATAAAGTGGATAATTAACTTCAATCTAATGAAAAAAAAATACTAATTAATTATATATTTTATAAATTGTATTTATTTTTATATATTGCATTTATAGTCAAAATCCATACCGAATTATGCGCTGCTCAAAAAGGTTCGTTATGGCTTCTTATTCATATACTCTTTCACATTTTATTGTAATCAGACATTATTTTCGGTATATTTATTTAAATATACCAAAAATAATGTCTGATTACAAGAAAATGTAACATTATTTTTGGTATATTTATCTAATTATACCCAAAATAATGTCTGATTACAAGAACATTTGACATTTCTTTTTGGTATATTAAGATAAGTATACCAAAAAAAAAGTCAAATTTTCTTGTAAAATTTGACATTATTTTTGGTATATTTATCAAAATATACCGAAAAAAATGTCCAATTTTCTTGTAATCAGACAGTTTTCAGTATATTTATTTAAATATACCAAAAATAATGTCTGATTACAAGAAAATGTAACATTATTTTTGGTATATTTATCTAATTATACCAAAAATAATGTCTGATTACACGAAAATTTGACATTTATTTTTGGTATATTAAGATAAGTATACCAAAAAAAAAAGTCAAATTTTCTTGTAAAATTTGACATTATTTTTGGTATATTTATCAAAATATACCGCAAAAAACGTCCAATTTTCTTGTAATCAGACAGTTTTCAGTATATGTATCTAAATATACCAAAAATAATGTCTGATTACAGAAAATTGGACATTATTTTTGGTATATTTATCTAAATATACTGAAAACTATGTCTGATTACAAGAAAATGTGAAATTTTTTTCTGTATATTTATCTAAATATACCAAAAATAATGTCTGATTACAAGAAAATTTGACATTATTTTCGGCATAATTACATAAATGTACCAAAAATAATGAGTCAAAATCCATATCTAATTATGCACTGCTCAAAAATGTTTATAAATCAGACAATATTTGTGTTATATTTAGGTAAATAACAGAAAATAATGTCTGATTACAAGAAAATGTGAAAGAGTATATGAATAAGAAGACATAATGAACCTTTTTGAGCAGTGCTTAATTAGGTATGGATTTTGACTCATTATTTTTGGTATATTTATGTAATTATGCCGAAAATAATGTCAAATATTCTTGTAATCAGACATTATTTTTGGTATATTTATCTAAATATACCAAAAATAATGTCTGATTACAAGAAAAGTTGACATTATTTTTGGTATATTTATGTAAATATATTAAAAATAATGTCTGATTACAAGGACATTTGACATTATTTTCGGTATATTTATCTAAATATACCAAAAATAATGTCTGATTACAAGAAAAGTTGACATTATTTTTGGTATATTTATGTAAATATATTAAAATAATGTCTGATTACAAGAAAAGTTGACATTATTTTTGGTATATTTATGTAAATATATTAAAAATAATGTCTGATTACAAGGACATTTGACATTATTTTCAGTATATATATCTAAATATACCAAAAATAATGAGTCAAAATCCATACCTAATTATGCGCTGCTCAAAAAGGTTCATTATGTCTTCTTATTCAGAAACTCTTTCACATTTTCTTGTAATCCGACATTATTTTTGGTATATTTAGATAAATATACCAAAAATAATGTCAACTTTTCTTGTAATCAGACTACAAGAAATAACTACAAGAAAATTTGACATTATAATTACATAAATATACCAAAAATAATGAGTCAAAATCCATACCTAATTATGCACTGCTCAAAAAAGTTCATTATGTCTTCTTATTCATATACTCTTTCACATTTTCTTGTAATCAGACATTATTTTCTGTATATTTACCTAAATATAACACATATTGCCTGATTTATAAACATTTTTGAGCAGTGCATAATTAGGTATGGATTTTGACTCATTATTTTTGGTATATTTATGTAATTATGCCGAAAATAATGTCAAATTTTCCTGTAATCAGACATTATTTTTGGTATATTTAGATAAATATACTGAAAATGATGTCAAATTTTCTTGTAATCAGACATTATTTTGGGTATATTTAGATACATATACTGAAAACTATGTCTGATTACAAGAAAATTTGACATTTTTTTCGGTATATTTTGATAAATATACCAAAAATAATGTCAAATTTTCTTGTAATCAGACATTATTTTTGGTATATTTGAATATAAAATAGAAAATGTGAAAGAGTATATGAATAAGAAGACATAATGAACCTTTTTGAGCAGCGCATAATTAGGTATGGATTTTGACTATAAATACAATATATAAAAATAAATACAATATATAAAATATATAATTAATTAGTAATTTTTTTTCATTAGATTGAAGTTAATTATCCACTTTATGTTTATATGTCAGGTTGTGTGCAAAGTTAGCAAATTAAGGGGTAAAGCTGAAATAATTTTTTGGTGGGCGTTATTTAGTTTTTTGTAATGACGCGTTTAGATAAATATACCGGAAAAAATGTCAAACTTTCTTGTAATCACACATTATATTCAGTATATTTAGATAAATATTTTAAATATATTATTTTCGCTATATATAGATAAATATATTAAATATAATATTTTCGCTACATTTAGATAAATACACCAAACATAATATCTGATTCCAAGAAAATTTGACATTATTTTTGGTATATTTAGATAAATATATTAAATGTATTATTTTCGGTATATTTAGATATACCAAAAATAATGTCACATTTTCTTGTAATCAGACATTATTTTCAGTATACTTATCTAAATATACCAAAAATAATGTCTGATTACAAGACAATTTGACTCATTATTTTTGGTTTATTTATGTAATTATGCCGAAAATAATGTCAAATTTTCTTGTAATCAGACATTATTTTTGGTATATTTAGTAGGGATGTCCCGATCCGATATTGATATCGGAAATCGGTCCGATATTAGCCAAAAAGTGAATATCGGATTTTATCGGACTGAATCTAAAAACTCCAATATAAGCGCTCCGATATAAGCTGTCCATTTGCCGCTGCAGCACTTCTATAATAGGTGACTGGTTTGATCACACTCCAACACAGTAGGTGGCGGCAATGCCCCTTAATTAACGTTGGTGGCGGCCGCGGAAGAAGAGCGTCTCTGATCCAGCATGCACAGCCCACGTGATCACAACAACGACAACGCGTGTGCTCAGCAAAGTGTAGTGATGTCGGCTGTGTGGAAGTATTTTAACTCACAGCATGCCGAAATGCTTATCTTCTTAAAAAAAAATCTCCACATTATGCACGGACTGCAGAAAGTGGAGAAGGAGGAGGAGTAGTAAGGGTAGTCAGCACTGACTGATTATTATTTGTTTTATGCTCTTGTTATTAGAGTGATATGTTTATTGTGTTTACACTATTCTTCAGTGAAGACTAAGAGTAATTACTACATTGTTTTGGGCATAGTCAGTCAGTGAAACTGGAGCTGTGAACTCTTAATTTAGAGCAGTTGGACAGTGGACAATATTGTGTTGTTTTTGTGGTTTTTGTCCCTGCCCACAGTTGTTTCCAACATATGCTGACAGTAAAAAAAATAACTGAAGTGAACTTGAATTGTTTGCACTTTAAAACGTTTTTTTGTTGTTTTTTTTGGATTTATTTAGGTTATTTTTCAGGGTCGTCTAATTTATTTTTAATTTATTCTTTTCAATTGTATAATTATGTTGGTATTAGTGGTTATTTTGCACTTTAAATATAACATTTTGTTTTTATTGGATTTGTTGAGGTAATACTCTTATGTTGAAGGTTAAAATTTATGTAACCAATTGGTTAATAATAAATGGGTCAGTTTTTCCTATACCTACTCTTGCTGACTATTGTTTTCTGTTTTAACACTACAACATCAGTAACAGTAACATCACTTTATCAAGCCTTTTCTAACATTCTACAAAACAAAATAAGGAATAAATATATGTATGATTCGTGCCTATATCGTATCGTATTGATATCGGTATCGGCAAATACTCAAGGCTACAATATCGGTATCGTATCGGAAGTGAAAAAGTTGTATCGGGACATCCCTAATATTTAGATAAATATACTGAAAAAAATGTCAAATTTTCTTGTAATCAGACAAAGTTTTCAGTATATTTAGATAATTATACCCAAAATAATGTCAAATTTTCTTGTAATCAGACATTATTTTGGGTATATTTAGATAAATATACTGAAAACTATGTCTGATTACAAGAAAATTTGACATTTTTTTCGGTATATTTTGATAAATATACCAAAAATAATGTCAAATTTTCTTGTAATCAGACATTATTTTTGGTATACTTAAATAAATATACCAAAAATAATGTCTGATTACAAGAAAATGTGAAAGAGTATATGAATAAGAAGACATAATGAACCTTTTTGAGCAGCGCATAATTAGGTATGGATTTTGACTATAAATACAATATATAAAATATATAATTAGTAATTTTTTTTTCATGAGGTTGAAGTTTATTATCCACTTTAAGTTAGCAGATTAGGGGGTAGAGCTAAAATAAAATTTTTGGGGGGGCGTTATTTAGTTTTTTGTAATGACGCGTTTAGATAAATATACCGGAAAAAATGTCAAAGTTTCTTGTAATCAGATATTATTTTTGGTATATTTAAATAAATATACCAAAAATGATGTCTGATTACAAGAAAATGTGAAAGAGTATATGAATAAGAAGACATAATGAACCTTTTTGAGCAGCGCATAATTAGGTATGGATTTTGACTATAAATACAATATATACAAATAAATACAATATATAAAATATATAATTAATTAGTAATTTTTGTTTATAAGATTGAAGTTTATTATCGTCTTTATGTTTATATTTCAGGTTGTGTGCAAAGTTAGCAAATTAGGGGGTAAAGCTGAAATACATTTTTTGGAGGGGCGTTATTTAGTTTTTTGTAATGGCGCGTTTAGATAAATATACCGGAAAAAATGTCAAACTTTCTTGTAATAAGACATTATATTCAGTATATGTAGATAAATAGATAAATGTTTTAAATATATTATTTTCGGTATATTTAGATAAATATATTAAATATAATATTTTCGCTATATTTAGATAAATATACCAAAAATAATATCTGATTCCAAGAAAATTTGACATTATTTTTGGTATATTTAGATAAATATATTAAATGTATTATGTTCGGTATATTTAGATATAGAAAAAATAATGTCAAATTTTTTTGTAATCAGACATTATTTTCAGTATATTTAGATAGTTATTCCAAAATAATGTCAAATTGTCTTGTAATCAGACATAGTTTTCGGTATATTCATCTAAATATACCAAAAATAATGTCTGATTACAAGACAATTTGACATTATTTTTGGTATATTTATGTAATTATGCCGAAAATAATGTCAAATTTTCTTGTAATCAGACATAGTTTTCCGTATATTTAGATAAATATACCAAAAATAATGTCACATGTTTTTGTAGTCAGACATTATTTTTGGTATATTTAGATAAATATACCGAAAACTATGTCTGATTACAAGAAAAATATAATTTTTTTTTGGTATATTTAGATAAATATACCAAAAATAATGTCAAATTTTCTTGTAATCAGACACTATTTTTGGTATGTTTGGATAAATATACTGGAAAAAAATGTCAAATTTTCTTGTAAAATTTGACATTTTTTCCAGTATATTTATCCAAACATACCAAAAATAGTGTCTGATTACAAGAAATACCAAAAATAATACCAAAAATAATATATTTAAAATATTTATCTATTTATCTAAATGTACCAAAAATAATGTAACATTTTCTTGTAATCAGACACTATTTTTGGTATGTTTGGATAAATATACTGGAAAAAAATGTCAAAATTTACAAGAAAATTTGACATTTTTTCCAGTATATTTATCCAAACATACCAAAAATAGTGTCTGATTACAAGAAAATGTTACATTATTTTTGGTACATTTAGATAAATAGATAAATATTTTAAATATATTATTTTTGGTATATTTAGATAAATATATTAAATATAATATTTTCACTATATTTAGATAAATATACCAAAAATAATGTCTGATTACAAGGAAAATTTGACATTATTTTTGGTCTATTTAGATAGACCAAAAATAATGTCAAATTGTCTTGTAATCAGACATTATTTTCAGTATATTTAGATAGTTATTCCAAAATAATGTCACATTTTCTTGTAATCAGACATAGTTTTCGGTATATTTATCTAAATATACCAAAAATAATGTCTGATTACAAGAAAATGTGACATTATTTTTGGTATATTTATGTAATGATGCCGAATATAATTTCAAATTTTCTTGTAATCAGACATTTTTTTCCCGTATATTTAGATAAATATACTGGAAAAAAAATTTCTAATTTTCTCGTAATCAGACATAGTTTTCAGTATATTTAGATAAATATACCAAAAATAATGTACATTTTTTTGTAATCAGACATTATTTTTGGTATATTTAAATAAATATACTGAAAACAATGTCTGATTACAAGCACATTTGAAAGACTAATTATGTCCTTTTTACAGCTTGCAAGACGGTACGTTTGAGTTAAATAAAAGAAAGACGTGTCATATTTAGTGTTGATGTACATGAGGACTGTTTGTGTGTCTTCATCACTTTATGTTGACCACCTGGCTTGTTGTTGTTTATGCTGACCACCTGGTTTGTTGTTGTTTATGGTGACCACCTGGCTTGTTGTTGTTGTTTATGGTGACCACCTGGCTTGTTATTGTTGTTTATGGTGACCACCTGGCTTGTTGTTGTTTATGGTGACCACCTGGCTTGTTGTTGTTGTTTATGGTGACCACCTGGCTTGTTATTGTTGTTTATGGTGACCACCTGGCTTGTTGTTGTTTATGGTGACCACCTGGCTTGTTATTGTTGTTTATGCTGACCACCTGGTTTGTTGTTGTTTATGGTGACCACCTGGCTTGTTGTTGTTGTTTATGGTGACCACCTGGCTTGTTATTGTTGTTTATGGTGACCACCTGGCTTGTTGTTGTTTATGGTGACCACCTGGCTTGTTATTGTTGTTTATGGTGACCACCTGGCTTGTTATTGTTGTTTATGGTGACCACCTGGCTTGTTGTTGTTTATGGTGACCACCTGGCTTGTTGTTTGTTGTTTATGGTGACCACCTGGCTTGTTGTTGTTGTTTATGGTGACCACCTGGCTTGTTGTTGTTTATGGTGACCACCTGGCTTGTTATTGTTGTTTATGGTGACCACCTGGCTTGTTGTTGTTTATGGTGACCACCTGGCTTGTTGTTGTTTATGGTGACCACCTGGCTTGTTGTTGTTTATGGTGACCACCTGGCTTGTTGTTGTTTATGGTGACCACCTGGCTTGTTATTGTTGTTTATGGTGACCACCTGGCTTGTTGTTGTTTATGGTGACCACCTGGCTTGTTGTTGTTGTTTATGGTGACCACCTGGCGTGTTGTTGTTTATGGTGACCACCTGGCTTGTTGTTGTTTATGGTGACCACCTGGTTTGTTGTTGTTTATGGTGACCACCTGGCTTGTTATTGTTGTTTATGGTGACCACCTGGCTTGTTGTTGTTTATGGTGACCCACCTGGCTTGTTGTTGTTTATGGTGACCACCTGGCTTGTTGTTGTTTATGGTGACCACCTGGCTTGTTGTTGTTTATGGTGACCACCTGGCTTGTTGTTGTTTATGGTGACCACCTGGCTTGTTGTTGTTGTTTATGGTGACCACCTGGCTTGTTATTGTTGTTTATGGTGACCACCTGGCTTGTTGTTGTTTATGGTGACCACCTGGCTTGTTGTTTATGGTGACCACCTGGCTTGTTGTTGTTTATGGTGACCACCTGGCTTGTTGTTGTTGTTTATGGTGACCACCTGGCTTGTTATTGTTGTTTATGGTGACCACCTGGCTTGTTGTTGTTTATGGTGACCACCTGGCTTGTTGTTGTTTATGGTGACCACCTGGCTTGTTGTTGTTGTTTATGGTGACCACCTGGTTTGTTGTTGTTTATGGTGACCACCTGGCTTGTTATTGTTGTTTATGGTGACCACCTGGCTTGTTGTTGTTTATGGTGACCACCTGGCTTGTTGTTGTTGTTTATGGTGACCACCTGGCTTGTTGTTGTTTATGGTGACCACCTGCTTGTTATTGTTGTTTATGGTGACCACCTGGCTTGTTGTTGTTTATGGTGACCACCTGGCTTGTTGTTGTTTATGGTGACCACCTGGCTTGTTGTTGTTGTTTATGGTGACCACCTGGCTTGTTGTTGTTTATGGTGACCACCTGGCTTGTTATTGTTGTTTATGGTGACCCACCTGGCTTGTTATTGTTGTTTATGGTGACCACCTGGCTTGTTGTTGTTTATGGTGACCACCTGGCTTGTTGTTGTTGTTTATGGTGACCACCTGGCTTGTTTTTGTTGTTATGCTGACCACCTGGTTTGTTGTTTATGGTGACCACCTGGCTTGTTGTTGTTTATGGTGACCACCTGGCTTGTTGTTGTTGTTTATGGTGACCACCTGGCTTGTTTTTGTTGTTTATGCTGACCACCTGGTTTGTTGTTGTTTATGGTGACCACCTGGCTTGTTTTTGTTTGTTTATGGTGACCACCTGGCTTGTTGTTGTTTATGGTGACCACCTGGCTTGTTGTTGTTGTTTTATGGTGACCACCTGGCTTGTTGTTGTTTATGGTGACCACCTGGCTTGTTGTTGTTTATGCTGACCACCTGGCTTGTTGTTGTTGTTTATGGTGACCACCTGGCTTGTTGTTGTTTATGGTGACCACCTGGCTTGTTGTTGTTGTTTATGGTGACCACCTGGCTTGTTGTTGTTTATGGTGACCACCTGGCTTGTTGTTGTTTATGGTGACCACCTGGCTTGTTGTTGTTTATGGTGACCACCTGGCTTGTTATTGTTGTTTATGGTGACCACCTGGCTTGTTGTTGTTTATGGTGACCACCTGGCTTGTTGTTGTTTATGGTGACCACCTGGCTTGTTGTTGTTTATGGTGACCACCTGGCTTGTTGTTGTTTATGGTGACCACCTGGCTTGTTATTGTTGTTTATGGTGACCACCTGGCTTGTTGTTGTTTATGGTGACCACCTGGCTTGTTGTTGTTTATGGTGACCACCTGGCTTGTTGTTGTTTATGGTGACCACCTGGCTTGTTATTGTTGTTTATGGTGACCACCTGGCTTGTTGTTGTTTATGGCGACCACCTGGCTTGTTGTTGTTTTATGGTGACCACCTGGCTTGTTGTTGTTGTTTATGGTGACCACCTGGCTTGTTGTTGTTTATGGTGACCACCTGGCTTGTTGTTGTTGTTTATGGTGACCACCTGGCTTGTTGTTGTTGTTTATGGTGACCACCTGGCTTGTTGTTGTTTATGGCGACCACCTGGCTTGTTGTTGTTGTTTATGGTGACCACCTGGCTTGTTTTTGTTGTTTATGCTGACCACCTGGTTTGTTGTTGTTTATGGTGACCACCTGGCTTGTTTTTGTTGTTTATGGTGACCACCTGGCTTGTTGTTGTTTATGGTGACTACCTGGCTTGTTGTTGTTGTTTATGGTGACCACCTGGCTTGTTTTTGTTGTTTATGCTGACCACCTGGTTTGTTGTTGTTTATGGTGACCACCTGGCTTGTTGTTGTTGTTTATGGTGACCACCTGGCTTGTTGTTGTTTATGGTGACCACCTGGCTTGTTGTTGTTGTTCCACGGTGCCGTCCTGCATGACCCCAGGACGCCTGCTTGTTATCACACAACTCAACTTTTGCAGCGCCAATTAGCTTCTCAGCTCGTCACGTCCTCGCTCGGATCGCTCCACAACTTCGCCGTGTTTAACCATCCCAGTCCAGTCCAGTATGTGTGTGTGTGTGTGTGTGTGTGTGTGTGTGTGTGGTGTGTGTGTGTGTGTGTGTGTTGTGTGTGTGTGTGTGTGTGTGTGTGTGTGTGTGTCGCAGTTTACGGTTTTTTAGAGCAGGAAAAATGGGCTTATGTAACAGGTCATGTGACTTTGCCAGAAATAGTGGCGGGGGCTACAGCTGCTGCCTCTCCTCCTGCAGCTCGCTCCCTCGGCTTTTGGCGCACACGCACACACACACACACACACGCACACACACACACGTTGGTACGTGAATGCAAATATTGCACTAGCAGCAACACAATGTGAGCTGCACACACTCACAACTACACACACCTTCAATATGCACCCTACGTAGAGCCAGGTCAGAGGTCACCGCGCTGGAGGGCTACCGGGGTCGTGACTCTACTGTGTGTGTGTGTGTGTTTGTGTGTATGACTGTATATGTGTGTGTAGGCGTATGTGTGTGTGTGTGCGTGTGTGTGTGCGTGCATGCGTGTGTATGTGTGCATGTGCGTGTGTGTAAATTGCCAAGTGGAGCGGCATCAACTTGTGTGTACGTGTGTGTGTATACGTGTGTGCTTGTGTGTGTATACGTACGTGTGTGCGTGTGTACGTGTGTGTTTGTGTGTACATGTATGTGTAGGTGTGTGTGTATACGTACGTGTGTGCGTGTGTACATGTGTGTGTGTGTGTGTGTGTGTGTTTGTGTGTACATGTATGTGTACGTGTGTGTTTATACTTACGTGTGTGCGTGTGTATGTGTACATGTGTGTGTGTTTGTGTGTACATTTATGTGTACGTGTGTGTATACGTACGTGTGTATTGTGTACATGTGTGTTTGTGTGTACAAGTGTGTGTGTGTGTGTGTGTGTGTGTGTGTGTGTGTGTGTGTGTGTGTGTGTGTTTGCGCGTAAATTGCCAAGTGGAGCGGCATCAACTTGTGTGTACGTGTGTGTTTACGTGTGTGCAAGTGTAGGTGGGTGGGTTGTGTGTGTACGTGTGTGTGCATGAGTGTATGTGTGTGTGTGTGTGTAGGTGTGTGTGTATACGAACGTTTGTGTGTGTTTGCGTGTACATGTATGTGTGTGTGTGTGTGTGTGTGTGTGTGTGTGTAAATTGCTAAGTGGAGCGGCATCAATTTGTGTGTGTGTGTGTGTATGTGTACATGTGTGTGTGTTTGTGTGTACATGTATGTGTACGTGTGTGTATACGTACGTGTGTACGTGTACATGTGTGTTTGTGTGTACAAGTGTGTGTGTGTGTGTGTGTGTGTGTGTGTGTCTGTGTGTGTGCGCGTAAATTGCCAAGTGGAGCGCCATCAACTTGTGTGTACATGTGTGTTTACGTGTGTGCAAGTGTAGGTGGGTGGGTGTGTGTGTACGTGTGTGTGCATGAGTGTATGTGTGTGTGTGTGTTCTTGAGTGTGTGTACGTGTGTGTGTGTAGGTGTGTGTGTATACGTACGTTTTTGTGTGTTTGTGTGTACATGTGTGTGTGTGTGTGTGTGTGTGTGTGTGTGTGTGTGTGTGTGTGTGTGTGTGTGTGTAAATTGCTAAATGGAGCGGCATCAATTTGTGTGTGTGTGTGTGTGTGTGTGTATGTGTATGTGTACATGTGTGTGTGTTTGTGTGTACATGTATGTGTACGTGTGTGTATTCGTACGTGTGTATGTGTACATGTGTGTTTGTGTGTACAAGTGTGTGTGTGTGTGTGCGCGTAAATTGCCAAGTGGAGCGGCATCAACTTGTGTGTACGTGTGTGTTTACGTGTGTGCAAGTGTAGGTGGGTGTGTCTGTGAACGTGTGTGTGCATGAGTGTATGTGTGTGTGTGTGTGTGTGTGTTCTTGAGTGTGTGTATGTGTGTAGGTGTGTGTGTATACGTACGTTTGTGTGTGTTTGCGTGTACATGTGTGTGTGTGTGTGTGTGTGTGTGTGTGTGTGTGTGTGTGTGTGTGTGTGTGTGTGTGTGTGTGTGACTGTATATGTGTGTGTAGGCGTATGGCGCTCTGAGTCTGGAGAAGAAAAAAAAGAAACAGCGATGGACGGATGGATGGATGGATGGATGGATGGATGGATGGATGGCGAGCAGGGCGCGCTAGTAGTGGTAGAAGAAGAAGAAGTGAGGGAGTCTGCAGGTCGAGCCAGACGTGTTAGCATCACTGTCTACTTCCTTCCAGACTCTTCTACCAGGCGCCTGTCACGGCTGTGCAGCACACACACACACACACACACACACACACACACACACACACACACACAACATCGTTAGAGCAGGCTGCACTAAAAATACATCACAATTTGTTGAATTATTTACCGCCGTGCAGCTTGTTGACCTGCCGCCAAACACTTGGTGACATCACTCATGTTTGGAGGAGGAATACAGTGGAGGACACACCTCCTCCTCAAGTCTGTCTTCTGTAGTTATTTACATTGGAGATTGTCACATCACAACTATGAATGAACACATGAGGAGTTATGTACTTAACAAAAAAAGGCGGAAAAACATATTCTAGTGCAGGGGTCAGCAACCTTTTTGAAAGCAAGAGCTACTTCTTGGGTACTGATTAATGCCAAGGGCTACCAGTTTGATACACACTTAAATAAATTGCCAGAAATAGCCAATTTGCTCAATTTACCTTTAATAAATAAATCTATATACATAAAAAAATGGGTATTTCTGTCTGTCATTCTGTCATACATTTTTTTCCATTTTATGGAAGGTTTTTTGTAGAAAATAAATGATGAAAAAAACACTTAATTGAACGGTTTAAAAGAGGAGAAAACACGAAAAAAATATAAATTACATTTTGAAACATAGTTTATCTTCAATTCCAACTCTTTAAAATTCAAAATTCAACCCAAAAAAAAAAAGAACAGAAAACTAATTCCAATCGTTTTGGGAAAAAAAACATCATTAGCAATTTTTCCTGATTAAGATTAATTTTAGAATTTTGATGACATGTTTAAAATAGGTTAAAATCCAATCTGCACTTTGTTGGAATATATAACAAATTGGACCAAGCAAAATTTCTAACAAAGACAAATCATTATTTCTTCTAGATTTTCCAGAACAAAAATTTTAAATGAAATTCAAAAGACTTTGAAATAAGATTTAAATTTGATTCTAAAGATTTTCTAGATGGGCCACAATATTTTTTTTTTAATTTTTATCATAATAAGTTTGAAGAAATATTTCACAAATATTCTTTGTCATAAAAACAGAAGCTAAAATGAAGAATGAAATAAAAATATATTTACTATTCTTTACAATAAAAAAAAAAAAATTTACTTGAACATTGATTTAAATTGTCAGGAAAGAAGAGGAAGGAATTTAAAAGGTAAATGTGTTTAAAAATCCTAAAATCATTTTTAAGGTTGTATTTTTTCTCTAAAATTGTCTTTCTTAAAGTTATAAGAAACAAAGTAAAACAATTAATGAATTTATTTAAACAAGTGAAGACCAAGTCTTTAAAATATTTTCTTAGATTTTCAAATTCTATTTAAGTTTTGTCTCTCTTAGAATTAAAAATGTCCAGCAAAGCGAGACCAGCTTGCTAGTAAATAAATACAAATTTAAAAAATAGAGGCAGCTCACTGGTAAGTGCTGCTATTTGAGCTATTTTTAGAACAGGCCAGCGGGCGACTCATCTGGTCCTTATGGGCGACCTGCGTTGGTGACCCCTGTTCTAGTTCCTTCAAAATAGCCACCCTTTGCTCTGATTACTGCTTTGCACACTCTTGGCATTCTCTGCATGAGCTTCAAGCACACCTTTTGATTGATTGCTTGATACTTTTATTAGTAGTTTCCACAGTTCAGTACATATTCCGTACAATTGACCACTACATGGTAACACCCCAATAAGTTTTTCAACTTGTTTAATCAATTCATGGTACAAATATATACTATCAGCATAATACAGTCATCACACAGGTTAATCATCATAGTATGTACATTGAATTATTTACATTATTTACAATCCGGGGGGTGGGATGAGGAGCTTTGGTTGATATCAGAACTTCAGTCATCAACAATTGCATCAACAGAGAAATGTGGACATTGAAACAGTGTAGGTCTTATTTAGTAGGATATGTACAGCCAGCAGCGAACATAGTGAGTTCACATAGCATAAGAACAAGTATATACATTAGAAGTACATTTGAGTTGTTTATAATCCGGGGAGATGGGATGTGAATGGAGGAGGGTATTAGTAAAGTGTTGAAGTTGCCTGGAGGTGTTGTTTTAGAGCGGTTTTGAAGGAATATAGAGATGCACTTACTTTTATACCTGTTGGGAGTGCATTCCACATTTGTGTGGCATAGAAAGAGAATGAGTTAAGACCTTTGTTAGATCGAAATCTGGGTTTAACGTGGTTTGTGGAGCTCCCCCTGGTGTTGTGGTTATGGCGGTCATTTACGTTAAGGAAGTAGTTTGACATGTACTTCGGTATCAAGGAGGTGTAGCGGATTTTATAGACTAGGCTCAGTGCAAGTTGTTTTACTCTGTCCTCCACCCTGAGCCAGCCCACTTTGGAGAAGTGGGTTGGAATGAGGTGTGATCTGGGGTGGAGGTCTAAAAGTAACCTGACAAGCTTGTTCTGGGATGTTTGGAGTCTAGATTTGAGGGTTTTGGAAGTGCTGGGGTACCAGGAGGTGCAAGCGTAATAGAAAAAGGGTTCAATCAATCAATCAATCAATCAATGTTTACTTATATAGCCCTAAATCACTAGTGTCTCAAAGAGCTGCACAAACCACCACGACATCCTCGGTAGGCCCACATAAGGGCAAGGAAAACTCACACCCAGTGGGACGTCGGTGACAATGATGACTATGAGAACCTTGGAGAGGAGGAAAGCAATGGATGTCGAGCGGGTCTAACATGATACTGTGAGAGTTCAATCCACAATGGATCCAACACAGTCGCGAGAGTCCAGTCCAAAGCGGATCCAACACAGCAGCGAGAGTCCTGTTCACAGCGGAGCCAGCAGGAAACCATCCCAAGCGGAGGCGGATCAGCAGCGCAGAGATGTCCCCAGCCGATACACAGGCGAGCAGTACATGGCCACCGGATCGGACCGGACCCCCTCCACAAGGGAGTGTGGGACATAGAAGAAAAAGAAAAGAAACGGCAGATCAACTGGTCTAAAAAGGGAGTCTATTTAAAGGCTAGAGTATACAGATGAGTTATAAGGTGAGACTTAAATGCTTCTACTGAGGTGGCATCTCGAACTGTTACCGGGAGGGCATTCCAGAGTACTGGAGCCCCAATAGAAAACGTTTTAAAGCCCGCAGACTTTTTTTGGGCTTTGGGAATCACTAATAAGCCGGAGTTCTTTGAACGCAGATTTCTTGCCGGGACATATGGTACAATACAATCGGCAAGATAGGATGGAGCTAGACCGTGTAGTATTTTATACGTAAGTAGTAAAACCTTAAAGTCACATCTTAAATGAGAGTTCCTGCTAGAATCCTCAAGGTGCTTTTGTTGACCAAAGAATCTCGTTCTTTGGTTGACCTTTTTGATGACCTTGGTTGCCATTTTATCACAGGAAAGATTAGCCTCTAGAATGGAACCTAGGTAGGTGATCTCATCTTTCCTGGTGATAACAATGTCACCCACTTTTATAGTCAAGTCATTGACTTTTTTAAGGTTGATATGGGACCCAAATAGTGACAACCTGTGAAGTGACAACCACACAGGTGACTACCTCTTGAAGCTACGCTGTACTATTTGAATTTCTTAGTACCGCTCAGTAACTACTTACTCTTAGGGTTCATACATAATAGATTGTCATGATCCGTCATCCGAGTCATGACACGATTTCGCTTTAGTGGCAGTAGATCAGTGGTTCTCAAATGGGGGTACTTGAAGGTATGCCAAGGGGTACGGGAGATTTTTTTAAAATATTCTAAAAATAGCAACAATTCAAAAATCCTTTATAAATATATTTATTGAATAATACTTCATCAAAATATGAATGTAAGTTCATAAACTTTGAAAGGAATTACAACAATGCAATATTCAGTGTTGATTGCTAGATTTTTTGTGGACATGTTCCATGAATATTGATGTTAAATATCAATTTTTTTGTGAAGAAATGTTTAGAAGGAAGTTGATGAATCCAGATGGATCTCTATTACAATCCCCAAAGAGGGCACTTTAAGTTGATGATTACTTCTATGTGGAGAAATCTGCATTTAGAATTGAATCACTTGTTTATTTTTCAACTAGTTTTCAGTTATTTTTATATCTTTTTTTCCAAATAGTTCAAGAAAGACTACAAATGAGCAATATTTTGCACTGTTATACAATTTAATAAATGAGAAACTGATGACATAGTGCTGTATTTTACTTCTTTATCTCTTTTTTCAACCAAAAATGCTTTGCTCTGATTAGGGGGTACTTGAATTAAAAACATGTTCACAGGGGGTACATCACTGAAAGAAGGTTGAGAACCACTGCAGAGAAAGCATTGAAAGAAGAGGAGGTGAGAAAATGCCAACCTGTGCTGGCATGTTGGACATGAATGACCTGTGTAATGCCAGTCTGATGCCAACAACAGTCTGATGTCAACAACACCCAGAAATAGGTAGTGTAGACCATGGGGTGTCCAAAGTGCAGGAAGCAGACTGAAAGAGAAAAACTATCCATCCATCCATTTTCTACCGCTTATCCCCTTTGGGGTCGCTGGTGCCTATCTCAGCTACAATCGGGCGGAATGTGGCATACCTCCCGGACAAGTCGCCATCTCATCGCAGGGCCTTTCCTGAATACTTACTCAAGTCATTAATTGTAATCATGTTTTGTGGATATTTGATGACTACTGTATATTAAGTTCAATTACTCATACTTGAGTCCAGTTTTTGTCTACACCAGGGGTGTCCAAACTTTTTCCACTAAGGGCCGCCTACTGAAAAATCAAAGCAAGCAGAAGCCATTTTAAATGTTTTTATTTCAAAAACCAATACAATATATCAATCAATCAATCAATCAATGTTTACTTATATATCACTAGTGTCGCAAAGGGCTGCACAAACCACTACGACATCCTCGGTTGGCCCACATAAGGGCAAGGAAAACTCACACCCAGTGGGACGTCGGTGACAATGATGACTATGAGAACCTTGGAGAGGAGGAAAGCAATGGATGTCGAGCGGGTCTAACATGATACTGTGAAAGTTCAATCCATAATGGATCCAACACAGTCGCGAGAGTCCAGTCCAAAGCGGATCCAACACAGCAGCGAGAGTCCCGTTCATAGCGGAGCCAGCAGGAAACCATCCCAAGCGGAGGCCGATCAGCAGCGCAGAGATGTCCCCGGCCGATACACAGGCAAGCAGTACATGGCCACCGGATCGGACCGGACCCCCTCCACAAGGGAGAGTGGGACATAGAAGAAAAAGAAAAGAAACGGCAGATCAACTGGTCTAAAAAGGGAGTCTATTTAAAGGCTAGAGTATACAAATGAGTTTTAAGGTGAGACTTAAATGCTTCTACTGAGGTGGCATCTCGAACTGTTACCGGGAGGGCATTCCAGAGTACTGGGGCCCGGAATGAAAACGCTCTATAGCCCGCAGACTTTTTTTGGGCTTTGGGAATCACTAATAAGCCGGAGTCCTTTGAACGCAGATTTCTTGCCGGGACATATGGTACAATACAATCGGCAAGATAGGATGGAGCTAGACCGTGTAGTATTTTATACGTAAGTAGTAAAACCTTAAAGTCACATCTTAAGTGCACAGGAAGCCAGTGCTGGTGAGCCAGTATAGGTATATATGTATGTATATATGTATATAAAGGTATATACAGTATATGTATATATGTATGTATATAAAGGTATATAAAGTATAGGTATATATGTATGTATATATGTATATAAAGGTATATACAGTACAGGTATATATGTATGTATATAAAGGTATATACAGTATAGGTATATATGTATGTATATAAAGGTATATAAAGTATAGGTATATATGTATGTATATATGTATATAAAGGTATATACAGTATAGGTATATATGTATGTATATAAAGGTATATAAAGTATAGGTATATATGTATGTATATAAAGGTATATACAGTATAGGTATATATGTATGTATATATGTATATAAAGGTATATACAGTATAGGTATATATGTATGTATATAAAGGTATATACAGTATAGGTATATATGTATGTATATATGTATATAAAGGTATATACAGTACAGGCGTAATGTGATCAAACTTTCTTGTTCTTGTCAAAAGTCTAGCAGCCGCATTTTGTACCAACTGTAATCTTTTAATGCTAGACATGGGGAGACCCCAAAATAATATGTTACAGTAATCGAGACGAGACGTAACAAACGCATGGATAATGATCTCGGCGTCTTTAGTGGACAGAATGGAGCGAATTTTAGCGATATTACGGAGATGAAAGAAGGCCGTTTTAGTAACGCTTTTAATGTGTGACTCAAAGGAGAGAGTTGGGTCAAAGATAATACCCAGATTCTCTACCGTGTCGCCTTGTTTAATTGTTTGTGTATATATGTGTAAAAATATACATTTAGGCCTCCACTCAGGCTTGATCCCAGGGACCCCAAAGGATTTTAGTCAAAAAAATATTTAAGATGTGTCATTATTTTGTATTATTGTTCTTCAAGGTTTAAATCTCTAGATCAGTGGTTCTCAACCTTTTTTCAGTAATGTACCCCCTGTGAACAACACGAGCGAGGCGTGGACGTGAGTACATAGTTGTTTATTATATAATATATACAAAACAGGGAAAACAAAAACACTTGCTCAATGGCATGAAAGACAATTTAACTATAAACTTAAACAGCACGACGGCAAGACCAAAGACATGAAACAAAAGAGTGCACCGTGGCATAAATACAAAACTTACGTGGATCAAAATGAACAGTGTAGCAAGGCATGAAGTAGATAAACGAGGGTGCGAAGAAGGTGCAGCATGGGTAGCGTGTGTACGAGTGTGAAGATCCCAGAATGAAGACAAGAAAAAGAGTGACTTAAGGAGCCGTGATCATTAGTGAAAACAGGTGTGAGGCTGAGAAAAAGGACGTGATATGACAGGTGAGTTGGCATGGAGACGAAAACAAACCAGGAAGTGCCAAGACAGAACTAAAATGTCCAAAAAACTAAACATAACCTGACCAAAAACAAAACATAAACTTACAGGCGTGACAGAGATAAAGTAGTAAAATACAGCACTATGTCATCGGTTTCTGATTTATTAAATTGTATAACAGTGCAAAATATTGCTCATTTGTAGTGGTCTTTCTTGAACTATTTGGGAAAAAAAGATAAAAAATAACTAAAAACTTGTTGAAAAATAAACAAGTGATTCAATCATAAATAAAAATTTCTCCACATAGAAGTAATCATCAACTTAAAGTGCCCTCTTTGGGGATTGTAATAGAGATCCATCTGGATTCATCAACTTACTTCTAAACATTTCTTCACAAAAAAATTAATCTTTAACATCAATATTTATGGAACATGTCCAGAAAAAATCTAGCTGTCAACACTGAATATTGCATTGTTGCATTTCTTTTCACACTTTATGAACTTACATTCATATTTTGTTGAAGTATTATTCAATAAATATATTGATAAAGTATTTTTGAATTGTTGCTATTTTTAGAATATTTAAAAAAGATCTCACATACCCCTTGGCATACCTTCAAGTACCCCCAAGGGTACGCGTACCCCCATTTGAGAACCACTGATCTAGATCAACATTAGGTCTATCTGTCAATATAACGTTTTTAAAGATTTAAGTTGTAGGTCCTTTTTGTCAAAGAAAACCCTGTTTTGTTATGGAAAAAAACACAAAATAGGCAATAGTTTTCCCCAATAGAATTTTAAAGTGGAATATATGAGATTATAGAATAATTGGAGCCTTAAAAATGTCAACACATAACACCATTGATTTCAATTTGTTATTATTTTTTTCAGCAATGACACACAAAAAATCGCACTAAAATTATTGGGGATCCAAAAGGGTCATTAAAAATAAAAAAAACTGTTTTTTTTTTACTGTTTACTTTAAACAATCATCTTCAGATCAACTTCAGATCCATCTGTCAATTATAACTTTTATTGTTGTTTAGGTTTTTTGTTTGTTCTTATTAGGCCCTTCTTTGGAAAAAAAAAAATGTTTTTTATATGGCAAACACAAAATATGCAACATTTTCCCCCCACAATATCTCAAAGTGGAATATTTAATGTGACATTGATTTTGATTAAAGAAAATAACATCCTCCATGGCAGCTTTGTGTTATTAGAGCAGGGGTCGGGAACCTTTATGGCTGAGAGAGCCCTGAAAGCCAAATATTTAAAAATGTATTTCCGTAAGTGCCATATAATATTTTTATAACACTGAACACAACTAAATGTGTGCATTTTTAAGTAACACCAACATTTCTAGAGTATAATAGGTCTCTTATTCTTTGTAATAACATTGTTATTCTGAAGCTAACTGTGGTGGGGGCGTGGCCTGTGGGCCTGCAGCAAACTTGGGTGTCCCAGAACCGGCCTCGAAATCAGCGACAGGTGCGTAGACAACCCACCTGGGCCTTGTTATCTAATCACCTGTCGCTCTGTTATAAGCAGCAGCCAGGAGGAGAGATAGGGTCGGGGCTGGAGCCAGAGCGCGAGCGAGAGAGAAAAATACAATTGCTGGAAAGCAACTGAGAGACTTATTGAAAAATAAAACAATAATGTAACCCTGAAAAGGGTACTCATGTCGGTGCTTGGTGGTCTGAAGAACCCCCAGGAGGGCAAGCCCCACACTAACCAATAATAAATAAATTACTACTTTGACATTAACACAACTTCTTGAACATAAAAAAGCATGAGAATGTTTTATATTTTGAACGTTATTTTTAACACTGTGATTTCACGTGGAATTATTCATTACTTATCGTGTTAAGGAATGTCAGCTCAGATTTATCCGAGAGCTAGATGCAGTCATCAAAAGAGCCACATCTGACGGCGTGGCGCAGTGGGAGAGTGGCCGTGCGCAACCCGAGCGTCCCTGGTTCAATTCCCACCTAGTACCAACCTCGTCACGTCCGTTGTGTCCTGAGCAAGACACTTCACCCTTGCTCCTGATGGGTGCTGGTTGGCGCCTTGCATGGCAGCTCCCTCCATCAGTGTGTGAATGTGTGTGTGAATGGGTAAATGTGGAAGTAGTGTCAAAGCGCTTTGAGTACCTTGAAGGTAGAAAAGCGCTATACAAGTACAACCCATTTATTTATCATTTATCTGGCTCTAGAGCCATAGGTTCCCTACCCCTGTATTAGAGTAAACTTTGCAACATTTTTTTTGTCACATTTAACCTGTTTACTCTTTTATACCACTTTTTCATTTTTTTAATCGTATTTTTAAAATGTGCTTAGGGCCGTTAAAAAATTACCCGCGGGCCACAAATGGCCCCCAGGCTGCACTTTGGACGCACCTAGTTTAAGGGTTCTTAGCCTACTGGACTGGAGTTATTAGACTATTTTTTTTTTTCATCGCAGAGAAGAAAAAAATGTGGGAAAAGAGCAACTTTTTAATGTATTTGTGTAACAAACAGTGCCATCTGCTGGAGGCGGTGGGGCACTGCACCTTTTTCCTTCGAACATTGCTTACAGTCTTCTTGTTTTTGTTGTAAACCCTGCAGGCCAGCACAACTATCTCTGCGCCGGCAGGAACGACTGCATCATCGACAAGATCCGAAGGAAAAACTGCCCGGCGTGCCGCGTACGCAAGTGCCTTCAGGCCGGGATGAACCTCGGAGGTGAGGCTCTCTCTTTTGGCAGGACGTCCGGGTCAGAGATCGTGTTGACATGAATATGTCCACCCACACAGCTCGCAAGTCCAAGAAGTTGGTGAAGTTAAAGAGCGTCGGCGAGGACGCCAAGGAGCCTCAAACGGGCGGCGTGGGAGGCGACTTCCTGCCCTCGGAGAAGGAGCTGAGCGCGCCGGCCAGCACCACCTTGGTGCCGCACGGCCTCGGGGCGGTCACACCTTTCCTGCCGCCCTCCATCTGCAGCGTGCTGGAGCTCATCGAGCCCGAAGAGGTGTACTCGGGCTTCGACAACACGCAGCCCGACACCAGCGACCACCTGCTGTCCAGCCTCAACTGCTTGGCCGGCAAGCAGATGGTCCGCCTGGTCAAGTGGGCCAAAGTACTTCCAGGTGAGTGACCTCGCTCCCGCCTGCACACCACGCCCTCAATACAGCCAGCAAGTCACCTTAAACTGACGTCATGCAACTACTGAAAAAGGATGGAAATTCTTCCAAATAGTTAAACATTAAATAAACATTTTTTTTTTCTCTTCTAAATGTCACACATTTAATTCAAATTAATCCGTTTGGATCTTGTGCAATTAAGGATATTTATTCTTAAAAGTACATATTTTATTCATGATGAATAGGTATACAAATGTGATAAAACTATTTACAGTAATAATAATAAGGCAGCTTTAATGATTTTTCACATGTAAAAATAATGTATAATGATTAATAAATATTATTACAATAGCTCATTTAAATATATCCTTACTACAAATATTATAAATTGTTCTGTAAGTATCAGTGTTTACAAATATACAATTATATATACAGGTATGTATATATATATATATATATATATATATATATATATATAAACACAGTATACATACGTACATACATATATGTACATATATACATACATATACGTATATATATACATACTGTACATTCCATACATACATATACTTGCATATATATATAAATACATATATGTACATGTATATATGTACATATGCATGTATACATACTTACATATATATGTGTATGTATGTATATATATATATTTACATGTATATATGTGTATTTATATACATGTGTATATACATGTAGATATGTATATATGCATGTATTTATGTATATAAATATATATGTGTATGTATATATGTATATATACATGTGTATATATATATATATATATATATATATATGTACTGTATATCCAGCCATCCATTTTCTACCGCTTATTCCCTTTTGGGGTCGTGGGGGGCGCTGGCGCCTATCACAGCTACAATCGGGCGATATATGTACTGTATATACATGTGTATATATATACATATACGTATATATACATGTATACAAATATATATGTCTATATATTCATGTATATACTTATATATACATGTGTATATACATGTATATATATGTATATATACATGTATATATACATACAAATGTATGTATATATACATGTCTATATGTACAGTATGTACGTATATATGTATGTATGTATTTACACACATATATATATATATCACATAAAGATATATATATATATATATATGTATATATATATATATAAGATATAAAGATCATATATATATATATATATATATATATTTTGTCATTGTACAACAAAATTGCAAACAAAGCCATTTAGTGCAAATTCATTGATGAAACATAAAAAACATATGAACATTGGTACTAAAATAAAAAAGATAAACATAAATAGAGCACACAGGTCACATGTACAGTCTATATATATATATATATATATATATATATATATATATATATATATATATATATATATATATATATATATATATATATATAACCATAATTTAAGGTGTAATAAGATCCTTGCTACTTCCATAGGGAAACAATGTGTTCCACTGTAAATAGACCCAGTCAGTCCTAAATCATGTCAAGTAAACATATGTCATTCCCCAAAATATCATGAAGATGACATGCTTCTTTCCTGCCGTTGTCACACCTCTACCTTTCCATCGTTAGCTCGAGAAAATATCCTAAAATGAGATTGCCATCACAATCACATCCTGCACCAATTTGAAATGAGGATTTACAAGAGTGAAGTCATTTGGAATGTTTTTTTTATTTTTGGCCATGATGCGTCACATTAAAAGATGCCCCACAGATGATAGTAAACACGTGAGAGACAATTTTACTAATTTAATGAATGTATTATTAACTGTATTCATTATTTTAAAAAATGTTTGTATATGCGCAACAGCATTTGAAAATATAAATATGTGCATGTAGTGTCACATATAAATATGTGCATGCATGTAGTGTCATATAAATATGTGCATGTAGTGTCACATATAGATATGTGCATCTAGTGCCACATATAAATATGTGCATGCATGCAGTGTCACATGTAAATATGTACATGCATGTAGTGTCACATATAAATATGTGCATGCATGCCGTGTCACATATAAATATGTGCCCGTATGCAGTGTCACATATAAATATGTGCATAAACGTAGTGTCACTTAAATATGTGCATGTAGTGTCACATATAAATATGTGCATGCACGTAGTGTCACATGAATATGTGCATGTAGTGTCACATATAAATATGTGCATGCATGCAGTGTCACATATATATGTGCATGCATGTAGTGTCACATACAAATATGTGCATGCATGTAGTATCACATGTAAATATGTGCATGCATGTAGTGTCACATATAAATATGTGCATGCATGCAGTGTCACATATAAATATGTGCATGCATGCAGTGTCACATGTAAATATGTGCATGCATGTAGTGTCACATGTAAATATGTGCATGTATGCAGTGTCACATATAAATATGTGGATGTAGTGTCACTTAAATATGTGCATGTAGTGTCACATATAAATATGTGCATGCACGTAGTGTCACATGAATATGTATATGTAGTGTCACATATAAATATGTGCATGCATGCTGTGTCACATATAGATATGTGCATGCATGTAGTGTCACATATACATATGTGCATGCATGTAGTGTCACATATAAATATGTGCATGCATGCACATATTTATATGTGCATGCATGTAGTGTCACATATACATATGTGCATGCATGTAGTGTCACATATAAATATGTGCATGTAGTGTCACATATAAATATGTGCATGTAGTGTCACATATAAATATGTGCATGTAGTGTCACATATAAATATGTGCATGTAGTGTCACATATAGATATGTGCATGTAGTGTCACATATAAATATGTGCATGTAGTGTCACATATAAATATGTGCATGTAGTGTCAAATATAAATATGTGCATGTAGTGTCACATATAAATATGTGCATGTAGTGTCACATATAAATATGTGCATGTAGTGTCACATATAGATATGTGCATGTAGTGTCACATATAAATATGTGCATGTAGTGTCACATATAGATATGTGCATGTAGTGTCACATATACATATGTGCATGCATGTAGTGTCACATATACATATGTGCATGCATGTAGTGTCACATATACATATGTGCATGTAGTGTCACATATACATATGTGCATGCATGTAGTGTCACATATACATATGTGCATGCATGTAGTGTCACATATAAATATGTGCATGCATGTAGTGTCACATATACATATGTGCATGCATGTAGTGTCACATATAAATTTGTGCATGTAGTGTCACATATACATATGTGCATGCATGTAGTGTCACATATACATATGTGCATGCATGTAGTGTCACATATAAATATGTGCATGCATGTAGTGTCACATATACATATGTGCATGCATGCAGTGTCACATATACATATGTGCATGTAGTGTCACATATACATATGTGCATGCATGTAGTGTCACATATAAATATGTGCATGCATGTAGTGTCACATATACATATGTGCATGCATGCAGTGTCACATATACATATGTGCATGTAGTGTCACATATACATATGTGCATGCATGTAGTGTCACATATAAATATGTGCATGCATGTAGTGTCACATATAAATATGTGCATGCATGTAGTGTCACATATAAATATGTGCATGCATGTAGTGTCACATATAAATATGTGCATGCATGTAGTGTCACATATACATATGTGCATGCATGTAGTGTCACATATAAATATGTGCATGCATGTAGTGTCACATATAAATATGTGCATGCATGCAGTGTCACATATAAATAGAGTGAGCAGGTCTTGACTAGCAGACACATGATTAGCACACACTGTCTGCTACCACTGTGACTGAAATAGTTCTTACCGCTGTCCTCACTTGCCTGTTGTCTTGTTGTTGTTGTTGTTGTTGTTGTTGTTGTTGTTGGCACACATGGAGTTTCTTGCCAGGCATTGATTGAGAGTCTGGCACGCTTCCTTTCTATTTGTGTACATCTTCTCTGCGTGGCGTCGCACTGATCAGTGAAATCCCTGCAGCTTTTTGCTGGGAGGGACTCAGAATATGAAGAATATGAAGATGCCATTTGGCCAGGATGACAACACATGGCTATTTGAATTTTTTTTTTTTTTTTTTTTTTTTTATTATAACAAAAAACCTGACATACCAATAATGTCACACGTGCCAAAAATGTTTTATTTGTGGCGGCCCGCCACAAATAAATATATAGAAAAACACAGTTGGATTTTTTTGCTGGTTCACATGTAAACATTGTAATCATTGGATGTATTTTTTTCAAATATAATTATAACAAAAAACTTGACATACTGATAATGTCACACATGTGAAAACACATGGCTAACCAAACTTTTTTTTAACTTGTGGCGGCCAGCGACAAGTAAATACATAGGAAACACATAGTTATAATTTTTGCTAGTTTCAGTTAAACATTGTCATCATTAGATCTATATATATATATATATACATATATATGTATGTATATATAGTTATGTATATATATATGTATGTATATATATTTATATATATACATGTATATATATTTATATATATACATGTATATATATTTATATATATATATATATATATATATATATATATATATATATATGTATGTGTTTGTATGTGTATGTATATATATATATATATATATATATATATATACAGTATATATATGCATGTATGTGTGTATATATATATATATATACTCAGTATATATATATATGTATGTATGTGTATGTATATATATATATATATATATATATATATATATATATATATTAACAAAAACACGACAAAAATACAAAATATTAACAAAAACACGACATTCTAATAATGTCACATGGCTAACCAAACTTTTTTACCTGTGTCGGTCCGCAACAAGTACATAAATAGAAAGACACAGATAGATTTTTTTGCTGGTTCACAGGTAATAGATGTTTTTATTTCTTTTTTTTTTCTCAACACATTGTGTCCAATATTTACCGCAAAGATAAAATAAGTCCTATTTTAGGTTCATTTAATAGTTAAAACACATTTTAATAATTAAAAAAATAATTACATTAAATTAAATGACTATTGTTTTACATATTCTGATAGATTTAAACCAATGAAAGCATTTTAAAAGTCTGCCAGACTCACACCTATTTGACTGATAAATATTAAAAAATATATATATTTTTTTTTTAATCTATTATTATATATATGATGAATATCATCACATCATTCATTCAGAGATGATAAATCAGGACAGATGAAGCTAGACTACTATGAACAGCAACATGTACGTGTAAACAAACAAACAAAAAACATTATGATTTCTATGTTTTCAGATAGCGTTTGTTCTATTGTTAAACAAAGAAAACAACCTGAAGTTGTCTTTATTTTGAAGTTATCCTGCCGTGTTTTCACCCACTTGATTAATAGATGTTCCTCCATGTGGCCCCTGAGCTACAATCAGGGGGACACCAGACTCATAGTGGCTCCAATTTTGACTTGAATTAGTCTTTTGTGTGTGCCAGGTTTCCGGGGCCTGCCCATCGAGGACCAGATCACGCTGATCCAGTACTCCTGGATGTGTCTGTCCACCTTCTGCCTCAGCTGGCGCTCGTACAAACACACCAACGGACAGATGCTCTACTTCGCCCCGGACCTCATCTTTAACGAGTAGGTGCACACCTGGGCTGGTCTGCTAACAGCCGGCTAGAAAGGTCAACTCGTGCTGGTCTGGACTCCAAAGGAATGTCATTGACAATAATCACTTACACACAATATGGCCTTTTATTGCAAGACTATTCTGCTTGCCGAGTCAGCAAAACAACATTTGGAAAACAATAGAAAATAGTCAGGGTTTTATTATGGGCCTGCTGGGAAGCATGCAATAGAAAATAGTCAGGGTTTTATAACGGGCCTGCTGGGAAGCATGCAATAGAAAATAGTTTAGGTTTTATTATGGGCCTGCTGGGAAAACATGCAGTAGAAAATAGCTAGGGTTTTATTATGGGCCTGCTGGGAAAGCATGCAGTAGAAAACAGTTTAGGTTTTATTATGGGCCTGCGGGGAAGCATGCAATAGAAAATAGTTAGGGTTTTGTTATGGGCCTACCGGAAAGCATACAGTAGAACATAGTTAAGGTTTTATTATGGGTCGGCTGGGAAGCATGCAGTAGAAAATAGTTAGGGTTTTATTATGGGCCTGCTGGGAAGGCATGCAGTAGAAAATAGTTTAGGTTTTTATTATGGGCCTGCGAGAAGTCATGCTAGTAAGGTTCTTTATTATGGGCCTGCGGAGAAGCATGCAGTACAAAATAGTTAGGGTTTTATTATGGGCCTGCCGAAAAGCATACAGTAGAAAATAGTTATGGTTTTATTATGGGTTGGCTGGGAAGCATGCAATAGAAAATAGTTGGGGTGTTATTATGGGCCTGCTGGGAAGCATGCAGTAGAAAATAGTTAGGGTTTTATCATGGGCCTGCTGGGAACTATGCAATAGAAAATAGTTAGGGTTTTATTATGGGCCTGCTGGGAAGCATGCAATAGAAAATAGTTTAGGTTTTATTATGGGCCTGCTGGGAAAACATGCAGTAGAAATAGTTAGGGTTTTATTATGGGCCTGCTGAATAGTATGCAAAAGAAAACGGTTTGGGTTTTATTATGGGCCTGCTGGCAAGCATGCAGTAGAAAATAGTTAGGGTTTTATTATGGGCCTGCTGGGAAAGCATGCAGTAGAAAATTGTTTAGGGTTCTATTATGGGCCTGCTGGGAAGCATGCAATAGAAAATAGTTAGGGTTTTATTATATATGTATATAGGTGTGTGTATATATGTGTGTGTACATACATACATATATATATATTTATTTTATTTTTTTTCATGTTAAAAGCCAAGGAGATAATGTTGCATGGGGACTTTGCAGGGAGCGCATGCAGCAGTCGGCCATGTACCCCCTGTGTCTGGGTATGAGACAGGTGAGCCAGGAGTTTGTTCGACTGCAGCTCACCTACGACGAGTTCCTGTCCATGAAGGTGCTGCTACTCCTCAGCACAAGTAAGACTTACTTTACTTTACTCTCTCACATGCTAACACACCACCTCAGTCATGTTTATGGTATAGCCTGACAAGAATATAAATTGGTGTATTGGTATAACAAAACAAGAATATAAGTTTGTGTATTAGTATAACAAAACAAGAATATAAGTTGGTGTATTGGTACAACCAAAAAAGAATATAAGTTGGTGTATTGGTATAGCCAAACAAGAATATAAGTTGGTGTATTGGTATAACAAAACAAGAATATAAGTTGGTGTATTGGTATAACAAAACAAGAACTTAAGTTGGTGTATTGGTATAGCCAGACAAGAATATAAGTTGGTGTATTGGTATAACAAAACAAGAATATAAGTTGGTGTATTGGTATAGCCAGACAAGAATATAAGTTGGTGTATTGGTATAGCCAGACAAGAATATAAGTTGGTGTATTGGTATAGCCAGACAAGAATATAAGTTGGTGTATTTGTTTAACAAAACAAGAATATAAGTTGGTGCATTGGTATAACAAAACAAGAATATAAGTTGGTGTATTGGTATAATAAAAGAAGAATATAAGTTGGTGTATTAGTATAGCCAAACAAGAATATAAGTTGGTGTATTGGTATAACAAAACAAGAATATACGTTGGTGTATTGGTATAACAAAACAAGAATATAAGTTGTGTATTGGTTTAGCCAAACAAGAATATAAGTTGGTGCATTGGTATAACAAAACAAGAATATAAGTTTGTGTATTAGTATAACAAAACAAGAATATAAGTTGGTGTATTGGTATAACCAAAAAAGAATATAAGTTGGTGTATTGGTAAAGCCAAACAAGAATATAAGTTGGTATATTGGCATAACAAAACAAGAATATAAGTTGGTGTATTGATATAGCCAGACAAGAATATAAGTTGGTGTATTGGTATAACCAGACAAGAATATTAGTTGGTGTATTTGTTTAAAAAAACAAGAATATAAGTTGGTGTATTGGTATAGCCGCACAAGAATATAAGTTTGGGTATGTTGTTCCACCTTCCATACTCCTTTTTATGCACTTTATAAGAAATACATTTTGCTGAAAATGGTTCATTGTGTCTTCTTATGCATACACTTTTTCAAATGTTCTTGTAATCAGAGCATATTTTCGGTGTATTAGATGGGATTTCTGCAGTCTTCTTCAGAAGGGTCACCTGATCACTGTGATGTGTTGCCTATCAGCTCTTCTTGTGGGCGTGGCCAAGCAAGCACACCTGTCTAGTCTCGATGGTTAATTTGGAGGGTGTCCCAGGTATCCCCGTTGATGGTCTCCTTGGGGCGCTTCCTTAGTTTGATCGCCTCCTTAATCCATCGTTTGAATTTGTTACTTTCTGTGCCGATGATTTTGCCGTTGTCCCGGTCCATGATGTGGTTATTTATTTTGCAATGATCTGATATGGCTGATTTATTTGTGTTTTAGGCTTCTTGTAAACCTTCCAGTTCTCTCTTTTTCACATCCTTTCTGATGTTCTTTCTTCCTGGCATTGACTGTCCACCTTGTTTCTCCCATGTATGATTCTTTTTTTTGCATGATTTACACGGGATTTCGTAAACGACATCGCATTTCTTGTCTGGATCTATTTTGTCTTTTTCCGTTAACCATCAAGCGGCGGCAGGGCGGTAGCCCACCAGGTAGACTTGAGAAGTTTTTTCTGGCCTTCCTGTCGGTCGTTTTTTCTTAATAATGATCTGGCAGCAGCCAGTGTCATCTCACAGGTAGCCCTCTGAGACTCTTATTTTGTTAGCGCAGGTAGGATGGAGCTGTAATTTTATAGTGAAGATAGGAATTTTGCTATCTGTTTTTACAGTTTTGACAGGAACAAAAAGTGTTTCTGGCTTTCGTGTCGGTCGTTTTTTCTTAATAATAACCAGGCAGCAGCCAGCATCATCTCACAAGTAGCTTTCTGAGACTCTTATTTTGTTAGCGCAGGCAGGATGGAGCTGTAATTTTATAGTGAAGATAGGAATTTTGCGATCTGTTTTTAGAGTTTTGACAGAAATAAAAAGTGTTTCTGGCTTTCCTGTCGGTCGTTTTTTCTTAATGATCTGGCAGCAGCCAGCGTCATCTCACAAGTAGCTTGCTGAGACTCTTATTTTGTTAGCGCAGGCAGGATGGAGCTGTAATTTTATAGTGACGATAGGAATTTTGCGATCTGTTTTTACAGTTTTGATGGAAACAAAAAGTGTTTCTGGCCTTCCTGTCGGTCGTTTTTTCTTAATAATAACCTGGCAGCAGCCAGCATCATCTCACAAGTAGCTTTCTGAGACTCTTATTTTGTTAGCGCAGGCAGGATGGAGCTGTAATTTTATAGTGAAGATAGGAATTTTGCGATCTGTTTTTAGAGTTTTGACAGAAATAAAAAGTGTTTCTGGCTTTCCTGTCGGTCGTTTTTTCTTAATGATCTGGCAGCAGCCAGCGTCATCTCACAAGTAGTTTGTTGAGACTCTTATTTTGTTAGCGCAGGCAGGATGGAGCTGTAATAGTTTGTTGAGACTCTTATTTTGTTAGCGCAGGCAGGATGGAGCTGTAATTTTATATTGAAGATAGGAACTGTGCGATCTGTCTTTAGAGTTTTGATGGCAGGTATGGTTGAAATAAAAAGTGATTCTGGCCTTCCTGTCGGTCATTTTTTCTTAATAATGATCCGGCCACCCCTGCTGTACAACTTGGCAGCTATTGGAAGAAAGCATGCAGACAGAAAGTGATGAAAAAGTAGACAAAGGTAGCACGTTGGATGTGTCACTGACACTTTGGTGGCCACAGGAGAACATTTCAGTCCGTGTAGATGAACACTTCATTAGCCGCTGGCTGTGAAAGATCTCAACACGTTGCCACTTTCTGCTTGAGCGTGCGCACAGTCTGTCAGGAGAAGTGTTGGAACTTTGGTACAAACATATTCTAAGTCTACTGAGAACTCAGAGATCATGGCGGTGCCTAGGTAGAAAAGTCCAAAGTTACAGCATTATACACTTGTGAATAACATAAATACACTCTATTATACAGCATTATTCAAATGTGAATGATATAAATACAGTTTATTATATAGCATTATACACATGTGAATAATATAAAAAATGTCTATTATACAGCATTATTCACATGTGAATAATCTAAATACAGTCTATTATACAGCATTATTCACTTGTGAAGAATGTAGTCTATTATACAGCATTGTTCACATGTGAATAATATAAATATAGTCTATTATACAGCATTATTCACATGTGAATAACATTAATACAGCCTATTATAAAGCGTTATCCACATGTGAATAACAAATACAGTCTATTATACAGCATTATTCACATGTGAATAACATAAATCCGGTCTATTATACGGCATTGTTCACATGTGAGTAATATAAATACAGTCTATTATACAGCATTATTCACATGTGAATAACATAAATCCGGTCTATTATACGGCATTGTTCACATGTGAGTAATATAAATACAGTCTATTATACAGCATTATTCACATGTGAATAATATAAATAGTCTATTATACAGCATTATTCACATGTGAATAATATAAATACAGTCTGTTATACAGCATTATTCACATGTCAATAATATAAATACAGTCTATTATACAGCATTATTCACATGTCAATAATCTAAATACAGTCTATTATAAGCATTATTCACATGTGAATAATGTAAATACAGTCTATTATAAGCATTATTCACATGTGAATAATATAAATACAGTCTAGTTATAAGCATTATTCACATGTGAATAATGTAAATACAGTCTATTATAAGCATTATTCACATGTGAATAATATAAATACAGTCTATTATAAGCATTATTCACATGTGGATAATATACTGTAAATACAGTCTGTTATACAAAATTATTCACATGTGAATAATGCCGTATAATAGACTGTATTGAGTATGTCATCATGCTAATTTTATTAAGCTAATATTTTAACTAATTAGATTAGTTTAAACCAAAAAAAAATCATGGATTTTCATGGTTGGCGCCATCTTTGAAACATGCTAACTTTATACCAATGTTTTATGCTAGCATTTTTGCCCTTTTTATTCGTATAAACAATACTTAATGCCATCCTAGAAGTATGTTAAGTTCTATGTTAGGATGCTAATGTTAGCATGTTAACATTTTGGCTAATTGTATCTCTTTACACCTATAAATCATGGATTTTGACACCTGGCGCTACCTAAGGTGTATGCTAACCTAACCTACGTTGTCATGCTAATGTTTCGTGTGTCTAACATACCAAAAAATCTGACTCTGATGTCATTATAAGTAAGAAAGCTGCATCATTGACTGTGAAATCTGCTTTTTTTTACCCCCCCTCCAGTTCCCAAAGAGGGTCTGAAGAACCAGGCAGCGTTCGAAGAGATGCGAGTCAATTACATCAAAGAGCTCCGGCGTTCCGTGGGGAAAGCGACCAACAACTCGGGCCAAACCTGGCAGCGCTTCTTCCAGCTCACCAAGCTGCTGGACGCCATGCATCATGTAAGTGACCACCACCTGTGTGTAGTGTCATGGTATCATTGTGCAGTCACCACTAGATGGCACTGTGAAGCTCATCAACTGAGTAAATATTCAGTGTTTTATTGTTCATAGTTAATATTGTAAATCCCACGTAAAAGAGGAGTGATGTTCATATGTTGTTAATATTCAGTGTTTTATTGTTCATAGTTAATATTGTAAATCCCGCGTAAAAGAGAAGTGATGTTCGTATGTTGTTATATTCAGTGTTTTATTGTTCATAGTTAATATTGTAAATCCCGCATAAAAGAGGAGTGATGTTCATATGTTGTTAATATTCAGTCTTTTATTAATAATTCATATTGTAAATCCCGCGTAAAAGAGGAGTGATGTTCGTATGTTGTTATATTCAGTGTTTTATTGTTCATAGTTAATATTGTAAATCCCGAATAAAAGAGGAGCGATGTTCATACGTTGTTAATATTCAGTGTATTAACGTTCATAGCTAATATTGTAAATCCCGCGTAAAAGAGTGATGTTCATATGTTGTTAATATTCAGTCTTTTATTAATAATTCATATTGTAAATCCCGCGTAAAAGAGTGATGTTCATATGTTGTTAATATTCAGTGTTTTATCGTTCATAGTTAATATTGTAAATCCCACGTAAAAGAAGCGATGTTCATTTGTTGTTAATATTCAGTGTTTTATTGTTCATAGTTAATATTGTAAATCCCGCATAAAAGAGGAGTGATGTTCATATGTTGTTAATATTCAGTCTTTTATTAATAATTCATATTGTAAATCCCGCGTAAAAGAGGAGTGATGTTCGTATGTTGTTATATTCAGTGTTTTATTGTTCATAGTTAATATTATAAATCCCGAATAAAAGAGGAGCGATGTTCATACGTTGTTTATATTCAGTGTATTAACGTTCATAGCTAATATTGTAAATCCCGCGTAAAAGAGTGATGTTCATATGTTGTTAATATTCAGTCTTTTATTAATAATTCATATTGTAAATCCCGCGTAAAAGAGTGATGTTCATATGTTGTTAATATTCAGTGTTTTATTGTTCATAGTTAATATTGTAAATCCTGCGTAAAAGAGGAGTGATGTTCAGAATTATGTTGTTAACATTCAGTCTTTTATTATTAGTTAATATTGTAAATCCCACGTAAAAGAGGAGTGATGTTCATATGTTGTTAATATTCAGTGTTTTATCGTTCACAGTTGATATTGTAAGTCCCGCATAAAAGATGAGGGATGTTCATATGTTGTTAATATTCAGTGTTTTATTAATAGTTAATATTGTAAATCCCACATAAAACAGTGATGTTCATATGTTAATATTCAGTGTTTTATTGTTCATAGTTAATATTGTAAATATCATGTAGAAGAGGAGTGATGTTCATATGTTGTTAATATTCAGTGTTTTATTGTTCATAGTTAATATTATAAGTCCCACGCAAAAGAGGAGTGATGTTGTAATGTTGTTATTATTCAGTGTTTTATTTTTCATAGTCAGTATTGTAAGTCCCGCTTAAAAGAGGAGCGATGTTCATACGTTGTTAATATTCAGTGTATTAACGTTCATAGCTAATATTGTAAATCCCACGTAAAAGAGGAGTGATGTTCATATGTTGTTGATATTCAGTGTTTTATTGTTCATAGTTAATATTGTAAATCCCACGTAAGAGAGTGATGTTCATATGTTGTTAATGATTAGTCTTTTATTAATAGTTAATATTGCGTAACCCACATAAAACAGTGATGTGCATATGTTGTTAATATTCAGTGTTTTATTGTTCATAGTTAATATTTTTAAATATCATGTAAAAGAGGAGTGATGTTCATATGTTGTTAATATTCAGTGTTTTATTGTTCATAGTTAATATTGTAATGCCGCATGAAAGAGTTATGTTCATATGTTGATATTCAGTGTTTTATTGTTCATAGCTAATATTATATATCCCACGTAAAACAAGAGTGATGTTCATATGTTGTTAATATTCAGTGTTTTATTGTTCATAGTTAATATTGTAAATCCTGCATAAAAGAGTGATGTTCATATGTTGTTGATATTTGCAAGTAAAACTTAGAAGAACAAATCAAACACTCTAGACCAGGGTCACCAACACAGTGCCCGCGGGCACCAGGTCGCCCGTAAGGACCAGATGAGTCGCCCGCTGGCCTGTTTTAAAAATAGCTCAAATAGCAGCACTTACCAGTGAGCTGCCTCTATTTTTTAAATTTTTATTTATTCACTAGCAAGCTGGTCTCGCTTTGCTGGACATTTTTAATTCTAAGAGAGACAAAACTCAAATAGAATTTGAAAATCCAAGAAAATATTTTAAAGACTTGGTCTTCACTTGTTTAAATAAATTCATTTATTTTTTTACTTTGCTTCTTATAACTTTCAGAAAGGCAATTTTAGAGAAAAAATACAACCTTAAAAATTGTTTTAGGATTTTTAAACACATATACCTTTTTACCTTTTAAATTCCTTCCTCTTCTTTCCTGACAATTTGAATCAAGTATTTTTTTATTATTATTGTAAATAATAATAAATACATTTTAATATAATTCTTCATTTTAGCTTCGTTTTTTTTGACGAAGAATAGTTGAAATATTTCTTCAAACTTAATATGATTAAAATAAAATAAAAATATTCTGACAAATCTAGAAAATTTGTAGAATCAAATTTAAATCTTATTTCAAAGTCTTTGGATTTCTTTTAAAATGTTTCTTCTGGAAAATCTACAAAAAATAATGATTTGTCTTTGTTAGAAATATAGCTTGGTCCAATTTGTTATTTATTCTAACAAAGTGCAGATTGGATTTTAACCTATTTAAAACACATCATCAAAAATTTAAAATTAATCTTAATCAGGAAAAATTACTAATGATGTTCCACAAATTATTTTTTACATTTTTTCAAAAAGATTCGAATTAGCTAGTTTTTCTCTTCATTTTTGGGGGGTTGAATTTTGAATTTTAAAGAGTCGAAATTGAAGATAAACTATGTTTCAAAATTTAATTTTCTTTTTTTTCGTGTTTTCTGTTTTAAACCGTTCAATTAAGTGTTTTTTTCATCATTTATTCTCTACAAAAAACCTTCCGTAAAAGGACAAAAAATGTACAACGGAATGACAGACAGAAATACCCTTTTTTTCTATATATAGATTTATTTATTAAAGGTAAATTGAGCAAATTGTCCATTTCTGGCAATTTATTTAAGTGTGTATCAAACTGGTAGCCCTTGGCATTAATCAGTACCCAAGAAGTAGCTCTTGCTTTCAAAAAGGTTGGTGACCCCTGGTCTAGAGGGTAAAAAGTTTAACGTCAGGGCAAGGGTAAAGCTGAATAGAGTCTTTTGTCGCGCCCTATAAAGTGTTTGCACTGCACGTGTTGTACTTATTACACACCAGCTGTCTGGTTGTAACGTGTATACATTTTTTTCATTACCAAATTAGGAGGGGATAAAATCGCTGTGTAAAATCGCTAATGCTAACCCGTAGCATGTCTATGGGAAATCCATTGTAAACTAGCATCGAGCTAGCACATTTTGAATAGTGGAACCTGACTGTACTTGTTAAATATATATTTTAATATCTAACATAACTGTGCTGTCCAGTTGTAAAAGTGAGTTCTAATATTTTTGAGTCTCATTTGCAAGTTTTATACAGTCGACTTCCAAAATGTAGCCTAGTCAGGGAGTAATCCTTGCCATTACTGTTGTTGCGCCCTACAAAGTGTGTGTACTGCACGCATTGTACGTAATCAAAAATCGACATTCATTTATTCAGCACTTTTCATACAAATGATTACACTCCGGCTGTCCGATTGTAACGTGCCTCTTTGTTGTGGTTTTCATTACCACATTTGGAGGTGATAAAAAAAAATCGCCATGCGAAATCGCTAATGCTAACCTGTAGCATGGCTATGGCAAATCCAATGTAAAGTAACATCGAGCTAGCACATTTTTAATAGTGGAACCTTAATGTACTTTAGTGGGTTTTCATGAGTTAATAAATGTTAAATATATATTTTAATATCAAACATAACTGTGCTGTCGAGTTGTTGTTGCGCCCTACAAAGTGTGTGTACTGCACGTATTGTACGTAATCAAATCCAACTTCGATAATTTAGCACTTTTCATACAAATGATTATTGATTGTAACGTGTCTTTTTGTTGTGGTTTCCATTACCACATTTTGAGGTGATGAAAAAAAAAAAATCGCCTTTCAAAATCGCTAATGCTAACCTGTAGCATGGCTATGGCAAATTCAATGTAAATAAGCATCGAGCTAGCACATTTTAAATAGTGGAAACTTACTGTACCTTTGTGGGTGTTCATGTGTTAATAAATGTTAAATATATATTTTAATATCAAACATAACTGTGCTGTCGAGTTGTTGTTGCGCCCTACAATGCGTGTGTACTGTATGTAATCAAATCCAACTTCATTTATTTAGCACTTTTTATACAAATTATTACACTCCAGATGTCCGATTGTAACGTGTCTCTTTGTTGTGGTTTTTATTCAAACATTTGGAGGTGATTAAGAATAACGCCATGCGAAATCACTAATGTTAACATGTAGCATGGCTATGGCAAATCCAATGTACATTAGCACCGAGCTAGCACATTTTGAATAGTGTATTACTTACTGTACTTTTGTGGGTGTTCATGAGTTAATAAATGTTAAATATATATTTTAATATCAAACATAACTGTGCTGTAAAGTTGTTGTTGCGCCCTACAAAGATTGTGTACTGTATGAAATCAAATCCAACTTCATTTATTGAGCACTTTTCATACAAATTATTACACTCCAGCTGTCCGATTGTAACGTGTCTCTTTGTTCTGGTTTTCATTCCCACATTTGGAGGTGATTAAAAAAAATACGTCGCCATGCGAAATTGCTAATGCTAGCCTGTAGCATGGCTATGGCAAATCCAATATAAATTAGCATCGAGCTAGTACACTTTCAAAAGTGGAACCTTACTGTGGGTGTTCATGTGTTAATAAATGTTAAATATATATTTTAATATCAAACATGACTATGCTGTCGAGTTGTAGTTGCGCCCTACAAAGTGTGTGTACTGCACGTATAGTACGTAATCAAATCCAACTTCATTTATTTAGCACTTTTCATACAAATGATTGTTGATTGTAACGTGTCTCTTTGTTGTGGTTTCCAATACCACATTTTGAGGTGATAAAAAAAAAAAAATCGCCATGCGAAATCGCTAATGCTAACCTGTAGCATGACTATGGCAAATCCAATTAGCATCGAGCTAGCACATTTTGAATAGTGGAACCTTACTGAACATTTGTGGGTGTTCATATGTTAATAAATTTTAAATATATACTTTAATATCAAACATAACTGTTGTTGAGTTGTTGTTGCGCCCTACAAAGCGTGTGTACTGCACGTATTGTACGTAATCAAATCCAACTTAATTTTTTTAGCACTTTTCGTACAAATGATTACACTCCGGCTGTCCGATTGTAACGTGTCTCTTTGTTGTGGTTTTCATTACCACATTTGGAGGTGATTAAAAAAAAAAAAAATCGCCGTGCGAAATCGCTAATGCTAACCTGTAGCAGTACTATGGCAAATCCAATATAAATTAGCATCGAGCTAGCACATTTGGAATAGTGGAACCTTACTGTACTTTTGTGGGTGTTCATGTGTTAAATAAAAATGTTAAATGAAAATATAGATTTTAATATCAAACGTAACTGTGCTGTCGAGCTGGTAAAGCAAGTTCTTAGATTTTTGAGTCTCATTTGCAAGTTTTATACAGTTAAAACTTGCATAAATGGCATAAATTACAGGGAGTAATTTATGCCATTTTGCTGAGTCTTTTTTTTGTTGTTGCCCCCTACAAAGTGTGTGTACTGTACGTAATGAAATCCAACTTCATTTATTTAGCACTTTTCATACAAATGATTGTTGATTGTAACGTGTCTCTTTGTTGTGGTTTCCAATACCAACTTTTGAGGTGATAAAAAAAAAAAATTGCCATGCGAAATCGCTAATGCTAACCTGTAGCATGACTATGGCAAATCCAATTAGCATCGAGCTAGCACATTTTGAATAGTGGAACCTTACTGAACATTTGTGGGTGTTCATATGTTAATACATTTTAAATATATACTTTAATATCAAACATAACTGTTGTCGAGTTGTTGTTGCGCCCTACAGAGCGTGTGTACTGCACGTATTGTACGTAATCAAATCCAACGTAATTTTTTTAGCACTTTTCGTACAAATGATTACACTCCGGCTGTCCGATTGTAACGTGTCTCTTTGTTGTGGTTTTCATTACCACATTTGGAGGTGATAAAAAAAAAAAAAAAATCGCCGTGCGAAATCGCTAATGCTAACCTGTAGCAGTACTATGGCCAATCCAATATAAATTAGCATCGAGCTAGCACATTTGGAATAGTGGAACCTTACTGTACTTTTGTGGGTGTTCATGTGTTAAATAAAAATGTTAAATGAAAATATAGATTTTAATATCAAACGTAACTGTGCTGTCGAGCTGGTAAAGCAAGTTCTTAGATTTTTGAGTCTCATTTGCAAGTTTTATACAGTTAAAACTTGCATAAATGGCATAAATTACAGGGAGTAATTTATGACATTTTGCTGAGTCTTTTTTTTGTTGTTGCCCCCTACAAAGTGTGTGTACTGTACGTAATGAAATCCAACTTCATTTATTTAGCACTTTTCATACAAATGATTGTTGATTGTAACGTGTCTCTTTGTTGTGGTTTCCAATACCAACTTTTGAGGTGATAAAAAAAAAAAATTGCCATGCGAAATCGCTAATGCTAACCTGTAGCATGACTATGGCAAATCCAATTAGCATCGAGCTAGCACATTTTGAATAGTGGAACCTTACTGAACATTTGTGGGTGTTCATATGTTAATACATTTTAAATATATACTTTAATATCAAACATAACTGTTGTCGAGTTGTTGTTGCGCCCTACAGAGCGTGTGTACTGCACGTATTGTACGTAATCAAATCCAACTTAATTTTTTTAGCACTTTTCGTACAAATGATTACACTCCGGCTGTCCGATTGTAACGTGTCTCTTTGTTGTGGTTTTCATTACCACATTTGGAGGTGATAAAAAAAAAAAAAAAAATCGCCGTGCGAAATCGCTAATGCTAACCTGTAGCAGTACTATGGCAAATCCAATATAAATTAGCATCGAGCTAGCACATTTGGAATAGTGGAACCTTACTGTACTTTTGTGGGTGTTCATGTGTTAAATGAAAATATAGATTTTAATATCAAACGTAACTGTGCTGTCGAGCTGGTAAAGCAAGTTCTTAGATTTTTGAGTCTCATTTGCAAGTTTTATACAGTTAAAACTTGCATAAATGGCATAAATTACAGGGAGTAATTTATGACATTTTGCTGAGTCTTTTTTTTGTTGTTTCCCCCTACAAAGTGTGTGTACTGTACGTAATGAAATCCAACTTCATTTATTTAGCACTTTTCGTACGAATGATTACACTCCAGCTGTCTGATATTAACGTGTCTCTTTGTTGATTAAAAAAAAAAATCGCTAATGCTAACCTTTAGCATGACTATGGCAAATCCAATTAGCATCGAGCTAGCACATTTTGAATATTGGAACCTTACTGTACTTTTGAGCGTTTTCTTCTTGGAAATATCTAACATTACTCAGTCTGCTTGTTGCCCAACCAAGTGTTGCAACCGGACGTGAGGTCTCGAGCAACAATGGTATGGAAATTGTTGATTTTGACGTTAATTGGTAGTTGCCTATAAGAGTTGCCATCCCTCCTCCTCTGTATGGCGTATAAAAGGGGGCGGAGCTGACCTTGTGCTTGTGTTGCGGCAGCTGGTGGGGAGGCTGCTGGACTTCTGCTTCTACACCTTCCGAGAGTCGCAGGCCTTGAAGGTGGAGTTCCCCGACATGCTGGTGGAGATCATCAGCGACCAGATCCCCAAGGTGGAGTCGGGCCTCACACACACCATCTACTTCCACAAGAAGTGACGCCCGGGGGGTAAAACACGCGGGAACTCAAACCCCAGCCAGGGACGCCACCTTGGCGCCTCCCTCCCCGCCCCCCGCCTTCAGGACGCCGCCGGTCGGTCCTTGTCTGAAACCAGAAGGGCGGGAGCGGCGCAGGACTTGCGACAAAAGTGTGTAAATGTTGCCCCGCCTCCCTTCCCCGTACGCCATCTTGGAGACAAAGCCATAGCAGAACGTGGGCGTGGTGGTGGAGACGTAGGTAGGTAGGTAGGTGGTGGACCCGCAGATCCCAACATGTAGCTTGCAGACACGCTCCACTCCCAAGGGCTACTTGACACTTTCCTCCACATATACACTCGGCTTCTTAGTGAGTGCTGAGTCAGCAGCTGCTGCTCTGCTGGTCACAAATGTTTAGTAGCAACATTCACACAGTCTAAGGCAGCCGTGTCCGGAGGTTGCCCACAGCCACATTTGCGACAAATGTTGTTTTTTTTCCCCCCCGACCCCGGCGCTTATTTAACTTTGTAGGCAGGAGACTCCAACGCTCGGACAATTTAGAGTTCAGTTGAATTTTTGTGGGGTTTTAAAACAATATTTTCCAATTCAGTTTGTTAAAATTCCAGTTGTGATAAAAACAATTTAAACATGGCTGATGAATTTAATGATTGTTAATAATCTTTAACTCTCATATATTTATATATATATATTTATATATATATATATATATACAATATATCAGTGTCAATCAATCAATGATTGATATATATATATATATATATGTATTTATATATATGCATATGTGTGTGTATTAGTGTACATATGCATATACATATATATATATACACACATGTATATATATATATATGTATATGTATATATACACACACATATATGCATATATACACATGTGTATGTATGTATATGTGTGTATATATGTATATACACACATGCATATATATATATATATATATATATATGTCTGTACATATATATGTACATTTGCACATATACATATAAATATGTATGTATACATATATATATACATATATATATATACACATATGTATATATACACATATATTTATATATACACATATGTGTGTATATATACACACATATGTGTGTATATATACACACATATATATATATGTGTATATATACACATATAAAAACACATGTTTGTATATGTATATATACATATATATATGTATATATACATATATATGTGTATATACACATATATATGTGTATATATACACATATATGTATATATGTATATATAAACACATGTATACATACACATATATATATGTGTAAATATAAATATATGTTTACATACACATATATATGTGTATATACATATATGTGTGTGTATATATATACACATGTGTATATATACACATATGTGTATATATACACATATATGCGTGTATATATATATATATATACACATAGATATGTGTATAGATACATATGTATATATACATATATATGTATGTATGTATGTATATATATATATATATACATATATGTGTGTATATATATATATATACACATAGATATGTGTATAGATACATATGTATATATACATATATATGTATGTATGTATGTATATATATGTATATATATATATACATATGTATCTATACATATATATGTATGTATGTATATACACACACATATGTGTGTATTTAAACATACACGTATAAATACATACATATATACACATTTACATATGTATATGTATATATAATATGTATATATAACAAAACCCCACATACAATACAGTGGATGTATTACTACATGATATTATTACAATATGTCCTGTATTAATTAAAAGCTAACTTGTCATTCCCAGTCAAGTCCACAATCCGGCAACATTTTTAGTTAAAAGGAGGGACAAGCGGTAGAAAATGGATAGATTAGAATTGTTTTTTTGTGTGTGTCCGGTTTCCTTGAACTAAAACAGACTGACATAAAGGAGCATACGGGCGTTAGCAACGTTAGCCTAGCCACAGTGTGTGCGCTAAAGTGCTAACACCACCATGCTAGGTTAGCATGTGCGCTAAAGACAAAAAATGCTTAGTTGGCAGAGTTCCTGGCTTTGTTTTAAGATGTGTAGCAAAGCCTCTTTTTTTATTTTATTTTTTTTTTTTTTTACAAAGTGTCGGGTGTGTTGATCAAGCGAGGGGCATAACAACTGTTAGGAGGGAAGCTTTGTTTTTTGTTTTTTACTTTGTTTTAAAAAAAAAAATCCAAAATGAGAAAACGTGAGCGTCTGAGCGCCTCACCTAAATAAACGAGCAAAACAACAACGGCAAATGATGGATTTTTGTAACAGTTCAAGCGATGTGGTTAGAAAGTCACTTTTTTAAAGGGGAATATTTACGTCAATATTTGTCCTTCGGGGCTTCATTCATACAATTATAACTAATATGCAAAAGTCCCTGAGATTTAAAGTGTCCGAAAAACCAGAACCACGATGATGATGATGAGGTTTAGACCACAGGTGTCAAACTCTGGCCCCCGGGCCTCATTTTACACGGCCTGGAAACAACATGCGGCAATAAAGCACTTTTATCTTTTCTTACTCAATGTATTCGCTTTTTTTTCCATTTATAAAAAAAAAAATTGTTTACAGCATTAAATTGCACATTTTTTAAACTTTAATAATGTTTAAAATTGCAACAAACTATTTGGTTCTGTCAAACTAAACACTTAAATATCTGCTTGACTTACCAAATGAAATTATACATCCACTTGTACGGTGTAAACATGACTGTTATTATCAATGTTTTATTACTCATCTTTTTAATTGATGTATTTAAAGATACTACTTTGTTTTTTTGCTGTTTCTTTGTTTTTATGGATATGTTTGGGATGTGCCGTATATTTCGGATTATAAATCGGTCCGGAGTATAAATCGCACCGGCCGAAAATGCATAATAAAGAAGGGAAAAAAACATGAATAAGTCGAATTTTTTATTTGATAAAATCCAACACCGAAAATAGACATTTGAAAGACTGTCCGACATTACACGGACTGTCCGACGTCAGGCGTGTTGTCCGACGCTAGGCATGAGGCGCGTTGTCCGACAGAAATTACACACCTTGTCCAACATTAGACGAGCTGTCCGATGTTACAGCCGTTGTCCGACAGACGTTAAACGCCTTGTCCGACAGACGAGCTGTCCGACATTACGCCCGTTGCCCGACAGACAGACATCTTGTCCGACATTAGACGAGCTGTCCGATGTTACGGCCGTTGTCCGACAGACAGACATCTTGTCCGCCATTAGACGAGCTGTCCGATATTACGGCCGTTGCCCGACAGACAATAGACGCCTTGTCCGACATTAGACGAGCTGTCCGATGTTACGGCCATTGCCCGACAGACATTAGACGCCTTGTCCGACATTAGACGAGCTGTCCGATGTTACGGCCGTTGTTCAACTGACATTAGATGCCTTGTCCGACCGACGAGCTGTCCGACGTTACGCCCGTTGTCCGACAGACAGACATCTTGTCCGACATTAGACGAGCTGTCCGATGTTACGGCCGTTGTCCGACAGACAGACATCCTGTCCGACATTAGACGAGCTGTCCGATGTTACGGCCGTTGTCCGACAGACATTAGACGCCTTGTCCGACATTAGACGAGCTGTCCAATGTTACAGCCGTTGTCCGACAGACACTAAACGCCTTGTCCGACAGACGAGCTGTCCGACGTTACGCCCGTTGTCCGACTTTACGGCCGTTGTCCGACAGACAGACATCTTGTCCGACATTAGACGAGCTGTCCGATGTTACGGCCGTTGTCCGAGAGACATTAGACGCCTTGTCCGACAGACGAGCTGTCCGATGTTACGGCCGTTCTTCAACTGACATTAGATGCCTTGTCCGACCGACGAGCTGTCCGACGTTACGCCCGTTGTCCGACTTTACGGCCGTTGTCCGACAGACAGACATCTTGTCCGACATTAAACGAGCTGTCCGATGTTACGGCCGTTGTCCAACAGACATTAGACGCCTTGTCCGACATTAGACGAGCTGTCCGATGTTACAGCCATTGTCCGACAGACATTAAACGCCTTGTCCGACAGACGAGCTGTCCGACGTTACGCCCGTTGTCCGACTTTACGGCCCTTGTCTGACAGACAGACATCTTGTCCGACATTAGACGAGCTGTCCGATGTTACGGCCGCTGTCCGACAGACATTAGACGCCTTGTCCGACAGACGAGCTGTCCGACGTTACGCCCGTTGTCCGACTTTACGGCCGTTGTCCGACAGACAGACATCTTGTCCGACATTAGACGAGCTGTCCGATGTTACGGCCGTTGTCCGAGAGACATTAGACGCCTTGTCCGACAGACGAGCTGTCCGATGTTACGGCCGTTCTTCAACTGACATTAGATGCCTTGTCCGACCGACGAGCTGTCCGACGTTACGCCCGTTGTCCGACTTTACGGCCGTTGTCCGACAGACAGACATCTTGTCCGACATTAAACGAGCTGTCCGATGTTACGGCCGTTGTCCAACAGACATTAGACGCCTTGTCCGACATTAGACGAGCTGTCCGATGTTACAGCCATTGTCCGACAGACATTAAACGCCTTGTCCGACAGACGAGCTGTCCGACGTTACGCCCGTTGTCCGACTTTACGGCCGTTGTCTGACAGACAGACATCTTGTCCGACATTAGACGAGCTGTCCGATGTTACGGCCGCTGTCCGACAGACATTAGACGCCTTGTCCGACATTAGACGAGCTGTCCGATGTTACGGCCGTTGTTCAACTGACATTAGATGCCTTGTCCGACAGACGAGCTGTCCAACGTTACGCACGTTGTCCGACTTTACGGCCGTTGTCTGACAGACGGACACCTTGTCCGACATTAGACAAGCTGTCCGATGTTACGGTCGTTGTCCGACAGACATTAGACGCCTTGGCCGACATTAGACGAGCTGTCTGACGTTAAGCCCGTTGTCCGACAGACATTAGACGCCTTGTCCGACAGACGTGCTGTCCGACGTTACACCCCAATGTCCGACTTTACGGCCGCTGTCCGACAGACAGACCCCTTGTCCGACATTGGACGAGCTGTCCGATGTTATGGCCGTTGTCCGACAGACATTACATGCCTTGTCCGACAGACGTGCTGTCCGACGTTACACCCCAATGTCCGACTTTACGGCCGCTGTCCGACAGACAGACTCCTTGTCCGACATTGGACGAGCTGTCCGATGTTATGGCCGTTGTCCGACAGACATTACATGCCTTGGCCGACATTAGACGAACTGTCCGATGTTACGGGCGTTGTTCAACTGACATTAGATGTCTTGTCCGACCGACGAACTCTCCGACGTTACGCCCGTTGTCCAACTTTACAGCCGTTGTCCGACAGACAGACATCTTGTCCGACATTAGACGAGCTGTCCGATGTTACGGCCGTTGTCCGACAGACAGACACCTTGTCCGACATTAGACGAGCTGTCCGATTTTACGGTCGTTGTCCGACAGACAGACTCCTTGTCCGACAGACGAGCTGTCCGACGTTACGCCCGTTGTCCGACAGACAGACACCTTGTCCGACATTAGACGAGCTGGCCAATGTTTCGGCCGTTGTCCGACAGACATTAGACTCTTTGTCCGACAGATGAGCTTTCCGACGTTATGGCTGCTGTCCGACAGACAGACGCCTTGTCCGACATTAGACGTTATGCCCGTTGTCCGACTTTATGGCCGTTGTCCGACAGACATTAGATGCCTTGGCCGACATTAGACGAGCTGTCTGACGTTAAGCCCGTTGTCCGACTTTACGGCCATTGTCCGACAGACACCTTGTCCGACATTGGACGAGCTGTCTGATGTTACGGCCATTGTCCGACAGACATTAGACTCTTTGTCCGACAAACGAGCTTTCCGATGTTACGGCCGTTGTCCGACAGACAGACGCCTTGTCCGACATTAGACGAGCTGTCCGATGTTACGCCCGTTGTCCAACAGATATTCGACACCATGTCCGACATTGGAGGGCCGCGTTGCCAACATTAGACATGTTGTCAAACAGACATAACACAAACTGTTTGAGATACCAATAAATGGACTGTCGATTTTACTTTACATTTATAACATTTTACTGTAAACATGTAGTGTTTTTAAAAAAATTCACATTTTGCGGTATATGGAAAAACAGTACCACTGTTTTTTGTTTTTTTTGGGGGGGGGGGTTGTTTTACGGAAAAAGCCGGCAGCTTAGTTGCTGAAATTTTACATTTTATCGTTCATGGAAAAACAGTACAATTTCTTTTTTTATTCTGGCAACTTATCTAACAGTTTATCTACCGTAAAAAACAAATGTACCGTCTTTTTACCATTTACAGTAGTAATACATCGTTAAAAACATCAACCCTAGATTTTACAGTCAAAACTGGCAGCTCAGTCAACAGAATGTTAACGCAAAAAATATTTTTTTATTTTCATATACAGTAATATGTTGTAAAGAACAACATACATTTTATTGTCGTTTTTATTCATATGAAGGGTAGTTTGCTGTAAATTTAAGCATTTTTATTTAGACAAATACATGTTTGGAAAGTATATTTGTTGCAATATTGGATACAATTAAAGTTGCAAAGGTATGCAATTTCAAGTAGTACATATTTTTGTTCTATCAAAATAAAAAAATAAAAATAACATTTAATGAGAAAATATGAAGTAAAATGTTGACGCATATTTCCGGGTGTTTGTGGACCAGACCTTGAGTTTGACACCAGTGTTCTAGAAGATTCTGCTGTAATGGCCGTGGTTTTGTCTCTTTCTGTCCCGACGAAGACAACAGTCTCGTTTTTAGTCTTACTTTTTACATCGAGGTGCTTCTTTTCTACCGAAACATTTGTACAGCAACTTGTAGGCTAGTCAGTGCATGCATACACACACACACACACACACACACACACACACACACACACACACACACACACACACACACACACACACACACACACACACACACACACTCAGCAGTGTTCATGTACAGGAACACTTAACCCCACTAAAAAGCGAGCTACAGCGCTGTAAAAGGCGCGTTTGTTGATGACGGGGTATTGTTTGGAGTCGCCCTGCTAAGAAAAGGGTGACGATGCTACTGTCCTATTTCCAACGTTACGCCCGTTGTCCGATAGACATTAGACGCCTTGTTTGACATTGGACACGTTACATCCGTTGTCCGATGTTACGCACGTTGTCCGACAGACATTATACACCTTGTCCGACATTAGACGAGGTGTCCAACGTCACGCTCGTTGTCCGATGTTACGCGCGTTGTCCGACAGACAAATGGTCCAACGTTACACCCCATTGTCCGACAGACATTAAACGCCTCGTCCGACATTAGAAGAACTATCCAACGTTACGCGCGTTGTCCGACAGACATTAGACGCCTTGTTTGACATTGGACACGTTACACCCGTTGTCCGATGTTACGCACGTTGTCCGACAGACATTATACACCTTGTCCGACATTAGACGAGGTGTCCAACGTCACGCTCGTTGTCCGATGTTACGCGCGTTGTCCGACAGACAAATGGTCCAACGTTACACCCCATTGTCCGACAGACATTAAACGCCTCGTCCGACATTAGAAGAACTATCCAACGTTACGCGCGTTGTCCGACAGACATTAGACGCCTTGTTTGACATTGGACACGTTACACCCGTTGTCCGATGTTACGCACGTTGTCCGACAGACATTAGACACCTTGTCCGACATTAGACGAGCTGTCCAACGTCACGCTCGTTGTCCGATGTTACGCGCGTTGTCCGACAGACAAATGGTCCAACGTTACACCCCATTGTCCGACAGACATTAAACGCCTTGTCCGACATTAGACGAACTATCCAACGTTACGCCCGTTGTCCGACAGACATTAGACACCTTGTCCAACATTAGACAAACTATCCAAAGTTGTGCACGTTGTCCTACAGACCTTAGACGCCTTGTCCGACATTAGAAGAGCTGTCCGACGTCACGCCCGTTGTCCGATGTGACGCGCGTTGTCCGACACACAAATGGTCCAACGTTACACCCCATTGTCCGACAGACATTAAACGCCTTGTCCGACATGAGACGAACTATCCAACGTAACGTTACGCCAGTTGTCCGACAGACGTTAGACTTCTTGTCCAACATTAGGCGAGCTGTCCGACGTCACGCCCGTTGTCCGACGTTACGCGCGTAGTCCGACAGACATTAGACACCTTGTTCGACATTGGACACGTTACACCCGTTGTCCGATGTTACGCACGTTGTCCGACGTTACGCCCCGCTGTCCGACAGACATTAGACACCTTGTCCGACATTAGACGAGCTGTCCGACGTCACACCCGTTGTCCGATGTTACACGCGTTGTCCGACAGACAAATGGTCCAACGTTACACCCCATTGTCCGACAGACATTAAACGCCTTGTCCGACATTAGACGAACTATCCAACGTTACGCCCGTTGTCCGACAGACATTAGACACCTTGTCCAACATTAGACAAACTATCCAAAGTTGTGCACGTTGTCCTACAGACCTTAGACGCCTTGTCCGACATTAGAAGAGCTGTCCGACGTCACGCCCGTTGTCCGATGTGACGCGCGTTGTCCGACACACAAATGGTCCAACGTTACACCCCATTGTCCGACAGACATTAAACGCCTTGTCCGACATGAGACGAACTATCCAACGTAACGTTACGCCAGTTGTCCGACAGACGTTAGACGTCTTGTCCAACATTAGGCGAGCTGTCCGACGTCACGCCCGTTGTCCGACGTTACGCGCGTAGTCCGACAGACATTAGACACCTTGTTCGACATTGGACACGTTACACCCGTTGTCCGATGTTACGCACGTTGTCCGACGTTACGCCCCGCTGTCCGACAGACATTAGACACCTTGTCCGACATTAGACGAGCTGTCCGACGTCACACCCGTTGTCCGATGTGACGCGCGTTGTCCGACACACAAATGGTCCAACGTTACACCCCATTGTCCGACAGACATTAAACGCCTTGTCCGACATGAGACGAACTATCCAACGTTACGCCCGTTGTCCGACAGACATTAGACACCTTGTCCAACATTAGACAAACTATCCAAAGTTATGCACGTTGTCCTACAGACATTACACACCTTGTCCGACATTAGACGAGCTGTCCGACGTCACACCCGTTGTCCGATGTGACGCGCGTTGTCCGACACACAAATGGTCCAACGTTACACCCCATTGTCCGACAGACATTAAACGCCTTGTCCGACATGAGACGAACTATCCAACGTTACGCCCGTTGTCCGACAGACATTAGACACCTTGTCCAACATTAGACAAACTATCCAAAGTTGTGCACGTTGTCCTACAGACATTACACACCTTGTCCGACATTAGAAGAGCTGTCCGACGTCACGCCCGTTGTCCGATGTGACGCGCGTTGTCCGACACACAAATGGTCCAACGTTACACCCCATTGTCCGACAGACATTAAACGCCTTGTCCGACATGAGACGAACTATCCAACGTAACGTTACGCCAGTTGTCCGACAGACGTTAGACTTCTTGTCCAACATTAGGCGAGCTGTCCGACGTCACGCCCGTTGTCCGACGTTACGCGCGTAGTCCGACAGACATTAGACACCTTGTTCGACATTGGACACGTTACACCCGTTGTCCGATGTTACGCACGTTGTCCGACGTTACGCCCCGCTGTCCGACAGACATTAGACACCTTGTCCGACATTAGACGAGCTGTCCGACGTCACACCCGTTGTCCGATGTTACACGCGTTGTCCGACAGACAAATGGTCCAACGTTACACCCCATTGTCCGACAGACATTAAACGCCTTGTCCGACATGAGACGAACTATCCAACGTTACGCCCGTTGTCCGACAGACATTAGACACCTTGTCCAACATTAGACAAACTATCCAAAGTTATGCACGTTGTCCTACAGACATTACACACCTTGTCCGACATTAGACGAGCTGTCCGACGTCACACCCGTTGTCCGATGTGACGCGCGTTGTCCGACACACAAATGGTCCAACGTTACACCCCATTGTCCGACAGACATTAAACGCCTTGTCCGACATGAGACGAACTATCCAACGTTACGCCCGTTGTCCGACAGACATTAGACACCTTGTCCAACATTAGACAAACTATCCAAAGTTGTGCACGTTGTCCTACAGACATTACACACCTTGTCCGACATTAGAAGAGCTGTCCGACGTCACGCCCGTTGTCCGATGTGACGCGCGTTGTCCGACACACAAATGGTCCAACGTTACACCCCATTGTCCGACAGACATTAAACGCCTTGTCCGACATGAGACGAACTATCCAACGTAACGTTACGCCAGTTGTCCGACAGACGTTAGACTTCTTGTCCAACATTAGGCGAGCTGTCCGACGTCACGCCCGTTGTCCGACGTTACGCGCGTAGTCCGACAGACATTAGACACCTTGTTCGACATTGGACACGTTACACCCGTTGTCCGATGTTACGCACGTTGTCCGACGTTACGCCCCGCTGTCCGACAGACATTAGACACCTTGTCCGACATTAGACGAGCTGTCCGACGTCACACCCGTTGTCCGATGTTACACGCGTTGTCCGACAGACAAATGGTCCAACGTTACACCCCATTGTCCGACAGACATTAAACGCCTTGTCCGACATTAGACGAACTATCCAACGTTACGCCCGTTGTCCGACAGACATTAGACACCTTGTCCAACATTAGACAAACTATCCAAAGTTATGCACGTTGTCCTACAGAGCTTAGACGCCTTGTCCGACATTAGAAGAGCTGTCCGACGTTACGCGCGTTGTCCGACAGACAGTAGACGCCTTGTTCGACATTGGACACGTTACACCCGTTGTCCGATGTTATGCACAATGTCTGACGTTACACCCCATTGTCCGACAGACATTAAACGCCTTGTCCGACATTAGACGAACTATCCAACGTTACACTCGTTGTCCGACAGACGTTAGACACCTTGTCCGACATTAGGCGAGCTGTCCGACGTCATGCCCGTTGTCCGACGTTACGCTCGTTGTCCGACAGACATTAGACGCCTTCTTCGACATTGGACACGTTACACGCGTTGTCCGATGTTACGCAGGTTGTCCGACGTTACGCCCCGCTGTCCGACAGACATTAGACACCTTGTCCGACATTAGACGAGCTGTCCGACGTCACACCTGTTGTCCGATGTTACGCGCGTTGTCCGACAGACAAATGGTTCAACGTTACACCCCATTGTCCGACAGACATTAAACGCCTTGTCCGACATTAGACGAACTATCCAAAGTTACGCCCGTTGTCCGACAGACATTAGACACCTTGTCCAACATTAGAAGAGCTGTCCGACGTTACGCGCGTTGTCCGACAGACAGTAGACGCCTTGTTCGACATTGGACACGTTACACCCGTTGTCCGATGTTATGCACAATGTCTGACGTTACACCCCATTGTCCGACAGACATTAAACGCCTTGTCCGACATTAGACAAACTATCCAACGTTACACCCGTTGTCCGACAGACGTTAGACGCCTTGTTCGACAGACGTTAGACACCTTGTCCAACATTAGGCGAGCTGTCCGACGTCACGCCCGTTGTCCGACGTTACGCGCGTTGTCCGACAGACATTAGACGCCTTGTTAGACATTGGACACGTTACACTCGTTGTCCGACGTTACGCCCCGTTGTCCAACAGACATTACACACCTTGTCCGACATCAGACGAGCTGTCCGACGTCACGCCCGTTGTCCGATGTTACGCGCGTTGTCCGACAGACAAATGGTCCAACGTTACACGCGTTGTCTGACATTACGTCCCAGTTGTCTGATGTTACACGGGTTGTCAAACAGACAAATGGTCCAACGTTACGCCCCGTTGTCCGACAGACATTAAACGCCTTGTCCGACATTAGACGAGCTGTCCGACGTTACACCTGTTGTCAGACAGACGTTAGACGCCTTGTCCGACATTAGGCGAGCTGTCCGACGTCACGCCCATTGTCCGACGTTACGCGCGTTGTTCGACAGACATTAGACGCCTTGTTCGACATTGGACACGTTACACCCGTTGTCCGATGTTACGCACCTTGTCCGACGTTACGCCCCGCTGTCCGACAGACAGACACCTTGTCCGACATTTGACGGGCTAACCGACGTTACGCCCGTTGTCCGACAAACCTTAGACGCCTCGCCCAACAAACGAACTATCCGACGCTTAATTTTTACCGAAACATTTGTACAGCAACTTGTAGGCTAGACTGCACACACACACACACACACACACACACACACACACACACACGTACTCAGCAGTGTTTATGTACAGGAACACTTAACCCCACTAAAAAGCGAGCTACGGCGGTGTAAAGGCGCATTTGTTGTTGACGGGGTATTGTTTGGAGTCGCCCTGCTAAGAAAAGGGTGACGATGCTACTGAGGAGGGTTTCAGCCCCCCCCCCAAACTGTCCTATTTTCCGTGTGTTTTCCGCGGGGGGGATCAGCCATATCCTGCTTGGTAGTTTGTGCACAGGGGACGTGTGCGATGCCGGCACGGTGCGACTAGCGCGGGTGTGCCACGGTCCTGGAAAAAAAATGTCATTGTGAATATTTGTGAATAAAAGAAGGAAAGCGAAGTGATGCTTGTGCGTTATTGGGAGGAAGCTTTTCTTCCCGTTCTTCTTCTTCCTGTCCTTTGTAAGGAACCTCAACGAGAAGGAATGGGAAAGTATTTTTGAGAGATTTCTATTTTGCTGGGAAATAATATTTAAGTACTTTTGTCTAAGGGGGAAAAAAGAAAAAGAAAGCAAAACGGCAAACACTTTTTTTTTTGTAAGATGAAAAGTGTTGCTGATGCATGAGATGTTTACATTGTGCTTCAAATACTAAAAACTAGGGGAGAAAAAGGGAAACTTGTGCCTTTTTTAATCTCAGCTGACTTACAGATGGAAGAAGGTGTAAATAGAATTTAAAAAGTCATTTTGGTTGAGTGTAAAGAATGAAAAAAAATGTTTTTTCTCCCTCATTTGCTGTGTTTTGTGTGTTGGACGGCGAGGGGAAGGGAGCTGAATGTACTTTACTACCTGAATGTTACACCTTTTTTAACTTGCTTTTATGTGGACATCATAACAATAATAATAAGAATAATACAACAGTATTTCCTATTTTGTAACAAAATGCGATGGATTTTTTTTTCTTTTTTTTTGCTGTTAAAATGATTTCCTAATCCGTGACGGTTTTATTGACGAGCACCACAATAAAATTCAACAGGTCACCAACTTCTTGTCGCTCTTTTTGTATTTTCTTACTTTAATGTTGTCTCTTGTTCCATTTAGTCGGGTTGTCCGACATTAGACGCCTTGTCCGACATTAGACCAACTGTCCGACGTTACGCCCGTTGTCCCACAGACATTAGACGCCTTGTCCGACATTAGAAGAGCTGTCCGATGTTATGGCTGTTGTCCGACAAACATTAGACGCCTTGTCCGACATTAGACGAACTGTCCGACGTTACAGCCGTTGTCCGACAGACCTTACACACCTTGTCCGACGTTAGACGAACTGTCTAACGTTATGCCCAATGTCTTACAGACCTTAGACGCCTTGTCTGACATTAGAAGAGCTGTCCGATGTTATGGCTGTTGTCCGACAAACATTAGACGCCTTGTCCGACATTAGAAGAGCTGTCCGATGTTATGGCTGTTGTCCGACAAACATTAGACGCCTTGTCCGACATTAGAAGAGCTGTCCGATGTTATGGCTGATGTCCGACAAACATTAGACGCCATGTCCGACATTAGAAGAGCTGTCCGATGTTATGGCTGTTGTCCGACAAACATTAGACGCCTTGTCCGACAGACGAACTGTCCAATGTTACGCCCGTTGTCTGACAGACATTAGACGCCTTGTCAAACATTACAAGAGCTGTCCGATGTTACAGCCGTTGTCCGACAGACCTTAGACACCTTGTCGGACATTAGACGAACTATCCGACAATACGCCCGTTGTCCCACAGACATTAGACGCCTTCTCCGACATTAGACGAGCTGTCCGACATTAAAAAAGCTGTCCGACTTTACGCCCGTTGTCCGACAGACATTAGACGCCTTGTCCAACATTAGACGAACTATCCAACGTTACGCCCGTTGTCCGACAGACGGACGCCTTGTCCAACATTAGAAGAACTATCCAACGTTATGCCCGTATTCCCACAGACCTTAGACGCCATGTCCGACATTATACAAACAGTCCGATGTTACGCCCGTTGTCCTACAGACCTTAGACGCCTTGTCCGACATTAGACGAACTGTCCGACGTTACGCCCGTTGTTCAACAGAAATTAGATGCATTCTCCGACATTAGAAGAGCTGTCCGATGTTATGGCCGTTGTCCGACAGACATTAGACGCCATGTCCGACAGACAAATTGTCCGATGTTACGCCCGTTGTCCGACAGACAGACGCCTTGTCCAACATTAGAAGAACTATCCAACGTTATGCCCGTTGTCCCACAGACCTTAGACCCCATGTCCGACATTAGACGAACAGTCCGATGTTACGCCTGTTGTCTTACAGACCTTAGACGCCTTGTCCGATATTAGACGAACTGTCCGACGTTACGCTCGTTGTTCAACAAACATTAGACGCATTCTCCGACATTAAGTGAGCGGTCCAACGTTACGCCTATTGTCCGACAGACATTAGACGCCTTGTCCGATATTAGACGAACTATCCAACGTTATGCCCGTTGTCCCACAGACCTTAGACGCCATGTCCGATATTAGACGAACAGTCCAATGTTACGCCCGTTGTCCGACAGACATTAGACGCATTCTCCGACATCAGACAAACTATCCGACGTCACGCCCGTTGTCCCACAGACCATAGAAACCTTGTCCGACATTAGACGAACTGTCCGATGTTGCGCTCCTTGTTCAACAGACATTAAACGTCTTGTCCGACATTAGACGAACTGTCCGACTTTACGCCCGTTGTCCGACAGACAGACGCCTTGTCCGACATTAGACGAACTGTCCGACGTTACGCCCGTTGTCCGACAGACAGACGCCTTGTCCGACATTAGACAAACTACCCAACGTTATGCCCGTTGTCCGACAGACATTAGACGCCTTGTCCAACAGACGAACAGTCGGATGTTACGCCCATTGTCCGACAGACATTAGACGCCTTGTCCCACAGACATTAGACGCCTTTTCCGACATTAGACAAGCTGTCCGACGTTAGAAGAGCTGTCCGACGTTACGCCCGTTGTCCGACAGACATTAGACACCCTGTCTAACATTAGAAGAACTATCCAACGTTATGGCTGTTGACCGACAGACAGACGCCTTGTCCGACATTAGACGAACTATCCAACGTTATGCCCGTTGTCCCACAGACAGATGCCTTGTCCGACAGAAGAGCTGTCCGATGTTATGCCCGTTGTCCCACAGACCTTAGACGCCATGTCCGACATTAGACGAACAGTCCAATGTTACGCCCGTTGTCCGACAGACATTAGACGCATTCTCCGATATTAGATGAGCGGTCCAACGTTACGCCCGTTGTCCGAGAGACATTAGACGAACAATCCAACGTTATGTCCATTGTCTGACAAACATTAGACGCCTTGTCCAACATTAGAACAGCTGTCCTATGTTACAGCCGTTGTCCGACAGACCTTAGACACCTTGTCGTACATTAGACGAACTATCCGACAATACGCCCGTTGTCCCACAGACATTAGATGCCTTCTCCGACATTAGACAAGCTGTCCGACGTTAGAAGAGCTGTCCGACGTTACGCCCGTTGTCCTACAGACATTAGACGCCTTGTCCAACATTAGACGAACTGTCCGACGTTATGCCCGTTGTCCCACAGACCTTAGACGCCATGTCCGACATTAGACGAACTGTCCGACGTTACACCCGTTGTTCAACAGACATTAGACGCATTCTCTTGTCCGACAGACAGATGCCTTGTCCGACATTAGAAGAGCTGTCCGATGTTATGTCCGTTGTCCGACAGACATTAGACGCCTTGTCCGACAGACGAACTGTCCGATGTTACGCCCATTGTCCGACAGACATTAGACGCCTTGTCCCACAGACATTAGACTTCTTGTCCGACATTAGACGAACTATCCAACGTTATGCCCGTTGTCCGACAGACAGACACCTTGCCCGACGTTAGAACAGCTGTTCGATGTTATGGCCGTTGTCCGACAGACATTAAACGCCTTGTCCGACAGACGAACTGTCCGATGTTACGCCCGTTGTCCGACAGACATTAGACGCCTTGTCCGACATTAGATGAGCTGTCCGATGTTACAACCGCTGTCTGACAGACCTTAGACAACTTGTCCGACATTAGACGAACTATCCGACGTCACGCCCGTTGTCCCACAGACATTAGACACCTTCTCTGACATTAGACGAGCTGTCCGACGTTACGCCCGTTGTCCGACAGACCTTAGACAACTTGTCCGACATCAGACAAACTATCCGACGTCACGCCCGTTGTCCCACAGACCTTAGAAACCTTGTCCGACATTAGACGAACTGTCCGATGTTGCGCTCCTTGTTCAACAGACATTAAACGTCTTGTCCGACATTAGACGAACTGTCCGACTTTACGCCCGTTGTCCGACAGACAGACGCCTTGTCCGACATTAGACAAACTACCCAACGTTATGCCCGTTGTCCGACAGACATTAGACGCCTTGTCCGACAGACATTAGACGCCTTTTCCGACATTAGACAAGCTGTCCGACGTTAGAAGAGCTGTCCGACGTTACGCCCGTTGTCCGACAGACATTAGACACCCTGTCTAACATTAGAAGAACTATCCAACGTTATGGCTGTTGACCGACAGACAGACGCATTGTCCGACATTAGACGAACTATCCAACGTTATGCCCGTTGTCCCACAGACAGACGCCTTGCCCGACATTAGAAGAGCTGTTCGATGTTATGGCCGTTGTCCGACAGACATTAGACGCCTTGTCCAACAGACGAACTGTCCGATGTTACGCCCGTTGTCCGACAGACATTAGACGCCGGTTCCGACATTAGATGAGCTGTCCGATGTTACAACCGCTGTCCGACAGACCTTAGACAACTTCTCCGACATTAGACGAACTATCCGACGTCACGCCCGTTGTCCCACAGACCTTAGAAACCTTGTCCGACATTAGACGAACTGTCCGATGTTACGCTCCTTGTTCAACAGACATTAAACGTCTTGTCCGACATTAGACGAACTGTCCGACTTTACGCCCGTTGTCCGACAGACAGACGCCTTGTCCGACATTAGACGAACTGTCCGACGTTACGCCTGTTGTCCGACAGACAGACGCCTTGTCCGACATTAGACAAACTACCCAAAGTTATGCCCGTTGTCCGACAGACAGACGCCTTGTCCGACATTAGAAGAGCTGTCCGATGTTATGGCCGTTGTCCGACAGACATTAGACGCCTTGTCCGACAGACGAACTGTCCGATGTTACGCCCGTTGTCCGACAGACATTAGACGCCTTGTCCGACATTAGATGAGCTGTCCGATGTTACAACCGCTGTCCGACAGACCTTAGACAACTTGTCCGACATTAGACGAACTATCCGACGTCACGCCCGTTGTCCCACAGACCTTAGAAAACTTGTCCGACATTAGACGAACAGTCCGACGTTACGCTCGTTGTTCCACAGACATTAGACACCTTCTCTGACATTAGACGAGCTGTCCGACGTTACGCCCGTTGTCCGACAGACCTTAGAAAACTTGTCCGACATCAAACTATCCGACGTCACGCCCGTTGTCCCACAGACCTTAGAAACCTTGTCCGACATTACACGAACTGTCCGACTTTACGCCCGTTGTCCGACAGACAGACGCCTTGTCCGACATTAGACGAACTGTCCGACGTTACGCCCGTTGTCCGACAGACAGACGCCTTGTCCGACATTAGACGAACTATCCAACGTTATGCCCGTTGTCCGACAGACATTAGACGTCTTTTCCAAAAATAGACGTACTGTCCGACGTTATGGCCATTGTCCTACAGACCCTAAACGCTTTGTCCGACATTAGACGAACTGTCCGACGTTACGCCTGTTGTTCGACAGACATTAGACGCCTTCTCCGACATTAGATGAGCGGTCCGATGTTACGCGCGTTGTCCGAGAGACATTAGACGCCTTGTCTGATGTTACAAAGGTTGTCCGACGTTACGTCCGTTATCCGACAGACTTTAGAGGCCTTGTCAGACATTGGATGCCCACGTTGCCAACATTGGACGTGTTGTCAAACATTAGACATAAGACAAACTGTTTGACATTACACGGACTGTCCGACGTGAATGAGTTGGTCGACATTGACAAGTTGTTTGTCGTAAGACGAGTCTCTCGACATAAGACAAGCTGTTTAACGTTACACGGACTGTTCGTTGTTAGGCCTGTTGTCCGACAGAGATTGAACGCATTGTCCGACATTGGAAGCTTGGTCAAACAGACTTAAGACAAGCTGTTTGATGTTACACGGACTGTCCGATGTTCGGCTCGATGTCCGACAGACATTGGACGCATTGTCCGACATTGGACACGTTGTCAAACAGACTTAAGACAAGCTGTTTGACGTTACACGGACTGTCCGACGTCAGGCCTGATGTCCGACATAAATGGATCACTGGACATAAGAGGGGTGGTCCCGTGTCAGGCAGGTCACTCGCCAGTCCAGGTTGACGTGGAGCGGTTGGAAATAGTCGGGTTATTTGACAAAGACGGATTGTGGACAAAAGCGGGTGGCAGTGGCAGGTGAGTCAGCAGCAGAGAGGAAGAAGGTGGACGTGGAAGCTCTGAGAAAATATTGTGGATGAATTTCAAAGAACTGCCTTCGGCCTGCAGGGACCATCGGGAGCCAAAAACCCGAAGAGATGCGAGGCGAGAAGGTAGTGAAGAAATGTAAGACGAAGGTTTTAACAGTAAAAACATGGAAAAAATGTTGATTAACTGCTTTTGTTTTGCCAGACTGGATAGATTTTTGCTGCCCCAGATCCATAAAGACTTTCTAAGTCAGCCACATTTCCACTCGCTCTCCCTGGTGGATCCACACAATCCACTGGATCAGGGAGACTTCACGGCAGCACCCGAGCACGTCTTTGGCCCGCTCTTCTCAAGACGCTCTCTCTTTCGGTTTTCCCCGGCTGCTGGCCCGATAAAACCACCAGGTTAGCCCGGATGCTACTTGCGGGTGCTGCTGAGTCAGGAGTGGGGACGGTGGCGGGTGGAGGGTGGGTGAAGGACACTGCATCGCAGGACTGACTGGAACGCTGCCAGGAACTCGGTCCAAAGGAGAAATGAAGATCCGGGGGTTTAACTTGGAAGCCCGCATCCTGTCTCGGACCACATCGTCACTCAGCTGTGCAAACATCGCCGCACTGTCAGAAGTCTGCTGATCTGGGGTTTAATTAACCGTCTTGTTGACTCATTTATTGTAGCTTCCACGCTACAAACATCGGGAGTATTAGCCGAGGTGCTTTACTCCATGTTTTCGACGGCTCGGTTTTTCTTTGCCTTGAAAAAACGCGAACGCACACCACCAGCAGGAATCGTTCAAAAAAGTTGTCGCAATTGTTGGATATGACTTTGAAGCAGGGGTCAGCAACCTTTTTGAAAGCAAGAGCTACTTCTTGGGTACTGATTAATGCCAAGGGCTACCAGTTTGATACACACTTAAATAAATTGCCAGAAATAGACAATTTGCTCAATTTCCCTTTAATAAATAAATCTATATATATAAAAAAATGGGTATTTCTGTCAGTCATTCCGTCGTACATTTTTTTTTCCTTTTACGGAAGGTTTTTTTGTAGAGAACAAATGATGAAAAAAACACTTAATTGAACGGTTTAAAAGAGGAGAAAACAGGAAAAAAATGAAAATTAAATTTTGAAACATAGTTTATCTTCAATTTCAACTCTTTAAAATTCAAAATTCGACCGAAAAAAATGAAGAGAAAAACTAGCTAATTCGAATCTTTTTGAAAAAAGTAAAAAAATAATTTATGGAACACCATTAGTAATTTTTCCTGATTAAGACTAATTTTGGAATTTTGATGACATGTTTTAAATAGGTTAAAATCCAATCTGCACTTTGTTAGAATATATAACAAATTGGACCAAGCTATATTTCTAACAAAGACAAATCATTATTTCTTCTAGATTTTCCAGAACAAAAATTAAAAGAAAAATTTCAAGAGACTTTGAAATAAGATTTAAAATTGATTTGAAAGATTTTCTAGATTTGCCAGAATACATTTTTTTCAATTTTAATCTTAGGTTTGTAGAAATATTTCACAAATATTCTTCTTCGAAAAAACAGAAGCTAAAATGAAGAATCACATTAAAATGTATTTATTATTTTTTACAATAAAAAAATAAATTTACTTGAACATTGATTTAAATTGTCAGGAAAGAAGAGAAAGGAGTTTAAAAGGTAAAAAGGTATATGTGTTTCAAAAATCCTAGAATAATTTTTAAAGTTGTATTTTTCCTCTAGAATTTTAAGCACTGAAAGTTTTGAAAACAATAATAAAACGACCCACTTAGAGCACTTTTTTGAGTGCGTTTTTCGGCTAAGATCGCGTGAGTTTTTAGAATTAAAACGTCATTGTTCCAAAAACGATAAAGCATCAAAATGTGTGTAATGATCTCATCTACAAAATTTGGAAATATTACATATTTTGTGTTTTCCCCACAAGAAAATGTTTTTTTCATTTGCAAAAAGAGCATAAAGGATAAAAAAAAAACGATAACAAATATATAAAAATGTTATAGGTATGAATAAGTCTGAAGCTGTTTAAGAATTTAAAGCATTGAAAGTTTACTAAAAATAATAAATGACCTACTTGTACACTTTTTGGAGTCCGTTTGTTTTGAGTCTCAGCAGGGATGATGCACAGTTTTGGGAAGAAAAAAAAAACGTTTTTGTTCCAAAAAATAATAAAGTATCAACATGAGTCTTATAAATGATTTAGCTGTTAAAAGTCTGTGTTTACGTCATTTAAAGTATTCCACTTTGCAACTTGTTTTGGGGGAAATTGTGCATTTTTTTTTTCATAATTTGTTTTTTAATTTTTTATTATTAAAAGCATAAAACATAAAAATCGCTTACAAATATAAAACAAATATAAAACAAATATATACATGTGGAAAAGTCTGAAGCTGTTGAAGAATTTCAAGCATGGAAAGTTTTAAAAACAATAATAAAATGACCTACTTAGAACATTTTTTGGAGCGTGTTTTTTTTTAGGCTGAGAAGGCATCGTGAGTTTATAGAATTAAAATGTCGTTGTTCCAAAAAAATAATAAAGCATCAACATGAGTGTTATAAATGAATGACCTATTAAAGTCTGTATTAAAGTATTCCACTTTGCAAGTTTTTTAGTGGGAAACTTAGCATATTTTATGTATTTTTTTCATAATATTTTTTTTTTTTTTTTTTACAAAACGCATAAAGCATAAAAATTGCTTGAAAATATAAAACAAATATATACACATGGCTAAGTCTGAAGCTGTTGAAGAATTTTAAGCACTGAAAGTTTTGAAAACAATAATAAAACGACCCACTTATAACACTTTTTGGAGTGCGTTTTTAGACTTATATCGTGTGAGTTTTTAGAATTAAAATGTCTTTGTTCCAAAAACAATAAAGCATCAAAATGTGTGTAATGATCTCATCCACAGTATTTGGAAATATTACATATTTTGTGTTTTTCTCACAAGAAAATGTTGTTTCCTTTACAAAAAAAGCATAAAAGATAAATTAAAAAAACAATAACAAATATATAAAAATGTTATATGTATGAAAAGGTCTGAAGCTGTTGAAGAATGTAAAGCATTGAAAGTTTACTAAAAATAATAAATGAACTTCTTGTACACTTTTTGGAGTCTGTTTTGAGTCTCAGCAGGGATGATGCAGTTTTGGAAAAATAAAAAAAAACTGTCATTGTTCCAAAAAATAATAAAGCATCAAAATGAGTGTTATAATGATTGACCCATTAAAGTCTGTATTAAAGTATTCCACTTTGCAACTTTTTTAGTGGGAAATTTAGCATATTTGATGTATTTTTTTCATAATAAGTTGTGTTTTTTTTTTACAAAACTCATAAAATACAAAAATTGCTTGGAAATATAAAACAAATAAACAACAAATATATACATGTGGATGATTTAGGGCTATATAAGTAAACATTGATTGATTGATTGATTGATAAGTCTGAAGCTGTTGAAGAATTTAAAGCATGGAAAGTTTTAAAAACAATAATAAAATGACCTACTTAGAACACTTTTTGGAGCGCGTTTGTTTTTAGGCTGAGAAGGCATCGTGTGAGTTTATAGAATTAAAATGTCATTGTTCCAAAAAAATAATAAAGCATCAACATGAGTGTTACAATGATTTAACTATTTAAGTCTGTATTAAAGTATTCGACGTTGCAACTTTTTGGGGGGAAATTT
>NC_084630.1:39174307-39341807 GCF_033978795.1 Nerophis ophidion | reverse complement strand
CATAAGGGTTCAATCTCTCTTTTGTGCTTATTTAAAGCCCAAACGACAAACGGCCTCAGAGTAGATCATGTTTAAAAAAAAAGCTACATTTTTTAGCCAACTTTTGTATTGAAGGGGGAATAGCAAACTTCCTGTCGATTTTAGCCGGGGGGGTCTCAGTGGATGAAATATAGGTCTAGGTGAGACCTACGTAGTGGTTTTTGTTTCATGTTTCTATGACATTCCTACTGGAAGTTACAGTTTTCTTTTTTCTGTCATGAAAAATTTAGTTTTTTTGGGGTTGGTCCACTATTTGTAAGTGTGGCTTGTGTTTTAAATGTTGATTTAATAAATAAAAAAATATTCTGTGGCCCGGTACCAATGGGGACCACTGACTTATAGCATATAAAAATATTCTATTACTGTTAAGCAAAATATTTTTTATTTTTTTGTAATGAAAAAGGGAGTTTTTTTTTGGGTTGGTGCACTAATTGTAAGTGTATCTTGTGTTTTTTATGTTGATTTAATAAAAATAAAAATTAAAATTAATAAAAGAATATTCTGCGGCCCGGTACCAATCAGTGGTCCCCAAACACTGGGTTGGTACCTGATCACATTGGTACATTGATTGGAATTTATAGCATATATCAGGGGTCAGCAACCTTTTTGAAAGCAAGAGCTAATTCTTGGGTACTGATTAATGCCAAGGGCTACCAGTTTGATACACACTTAAATAAATTGCCAGAAATAGACAATTTGCTCAATTTACCTTTAAATCTCGTTATTATTAATAATTAATGATATTTATCTTTGTGGAAACACTGATCATCTTAATGATTTCTCACAATAAATTTATATAGAAACATAAGTATTTTTATAAATATATTTAGACTCTTTAAAATTCAAAATTCAACCAAAAAATAGAGAAAAACTAGCTAATTTGAATCTTTTTGAAAAAAATAAAAAATAATTTATGGAACATCATTAGAAATTTTTCCTGATTAAGATTAATTTTAGGGATTTTGAAGACATGTTTAAATAGGTTAAAATCCAATCTGCTTTTTGTTAGAATATATAACAAATTGGACCAAGCTATATTTCTAACAAAAACACATTTTTTAAATTTTAATCATAATAAGTTTGAAGAAATATTTCACAAATATTCATCGTCGAAAAAAACGAAGCTAAAATGAAGAATTACATAAAATCGATGTATTATTCTTTACAATAAAAAAAATAAATTTACTTGAACATTGATTTAAATTGTCAGGAAAGAAGAGGAAGGAATTTAAAAGGTAAAAAGGTATATGTGTTTAAAAATCCTAAAATCATTTTTAAGGTTGTATTGTTTCTCTAAAATTGTCTTTCTGAAAGTTATAAGAAGCAAAGTAAAAAAATAAATGAATTTATTTAAACAAGTGAAGACCAAGTCTTTCAAATATTTTCTTGGATTTTCAAATTCTATTTGAGTTTTGTCTCTCTTAGAATTAAAAATGTCCAGCAAAGCGAGACCAGCTTGCTAGTAAATAAATACCATTTGTATTTGTATTTATTTGTATTATCATTTTATTATTATTATTATTGTTGTTGTTTTTTTATTTTATTTTATTTTAATACACTGTAGCACTTTGAGGTTCTTTGCTCAATGTAAAGTGCTTTTTACAAATAAAATATATTAATCGTGCCCAACCCGAGGGTCCCTGGTTCAATCCCCACCTAGTACCAACCTCGTCACGTCCGTTGTGTCCTGAGCAAGACACTTCACCCTTGCTCCTGATGGGTGCTGGTTAGCGCCTTGCATGGCAGCTCCCTCCATCAGTGTGTGAATGTGTGTGTGAACGGGTTAATGTGGAAGTAGTGTCAAAGCGCTTTGAGTACCTTGAAGGTAGAAAAGCGCTATACAAGTACAACCCATCCATCCATCCATCCATCCATCCATCATCTTCCGCTTATCCGAGGTCGGGTCGCGGGGGCAGCAGCCTAAGCAGGGAAGCCCAGACTTCCCTATCTCCAGCCAGACATAGTCTTCCCAACGTGTCCTGGGTCTTCCCCGTGGCCTCCTACCAGCTGGACGTGCCCTAAACACCTCCCTAGGGAGGCGTTCGGGTGGCATCCTGACCAGATGCCCGAACCACCTCATCTGGCTCCTCTCGATGTGGAGGAGCAGCGGCTTTACGTTGAGTTCCTCCCGGATGGCAGAGCTTCTCACCCTATCTCTAAGGGAGAGACCCACCACACGGCGGAGGAAACTCATTTCGGCCGCTTGTACCCGTGATCTTATCCTTTCGGTCATGACCCAAAGCTCATGACCATAGGTGAGGATGGGAACGTAGATCGACCGGTAAATTGAGAGCTTTGCCTTCCGGCTCAGCTCCTTCTTCACCACAACGGATCGGTACAACGTCCGCATTACTGAAGACGCAGCACCGATCCGCCTGTCGATCTCACGATCCACTCTTCCCTCACTCGTGAACAAGACTCCTAGGTACTTGAACTCCTCCACTTGGGGCAGGGTCTCCTCCCCAACCCGGAGATGGCACTCCACCCTTTTCCGGGTGAGAACCATGGACTCGGACTTGGAGGTTCTGATTCTCATTCCGGTCGCTTCACACTCGGCTGCGAACCGATCCAGTGAGAGCTGAAGATCCCGGTCAGATGAAGCCATCAGAACCACATCATCTGCAAAAAGCAGAGACCTGATCCCGTAGTACAACCCATTTATTTATTTATTTATTTAAAAAATAGAGGCAGCTCACTGGTAAGTGCTGCTATTTGAGCTATTTTTAGAACAGGCCAGCGGGCGACTCATCTGGTCCTTACTGCCTTGGTGACCCCTGGCATATAAGAATATTCTATTACTGTTAAGCAAACTATTTTTTTTTTTTTTTTTTTTTTGGGTTGGTGCACTAATTTTAAGTGTATCTTGTGTTTTTTATGTTGATTTAATTTTAAAAAAATAAATAATAATAATAAAAAAATATTCTGGAGCCTGTGTACCAATCCGGTGGTTGGGGATTTATAGCATATAAGAATATTCTATTACTGTTAAGCAAACTATGAATAATAAACTTAATCTGTTTTTTTTTTGTTTTTTCCTAAAAGGAATTGAGGAAAGACGTGAAGAGTAACAAAGACATTTTATTTAGCATTGGTCAAGAGGTGGCTCTGTACTGTAAGTATAAAAACATGAACTCACGGTCCTTTACAAACACCACAAATCAACACTTTTTAAATTATTATTGCAACCGCCGGTGAAAACATAGAAAAGATCCCACGCCTCCGGAGTGAAATGTCGACGGTGCGAGTGACGTGCGCAAAACATTCCACCCGACGTACGAACCTTGTGAAATAAACTCGGTGAGAATTCTCCTCATCCAAACACAAACAACATCATGTAAAATACTGTATTTTATGAGCTCGTTTACAATTAAAATCATTCACCGTTGGTGTTGAAACATGAAAAATAAAAGTGTGTTCAATCCAACATTTTGCGGGAGTGTCTCATGGGTCTGCTCGGGGAGGAACAGAGCTTAAAATACGCAAACACAACTAATCATTTTACAACAGATATGCTCGGCCCCGAAATTGATGATAAAAAAATCTCAATAGAAGTGGATCTCTGCTGATCGTCTCCTTCCGAAAGCGTGATTGGATTGGAAAAGGAGAGCCCGGACGACAAAACCGGATCTTATTCGGAATCCTAAACTCCTATTTACATTGTTAGCAGCTCAGAATAAACATGATGTATCACTCTGGTGTATTTTTGGGAAACGACAAAGTAGTTTTCCAAACTACAGCTTAAGCAAGAAAAGATGCATCACTTTGTTGTGGTTTTTGCAAACACAAAACTAACGCACATAACGACTTCGCTCGCAGGTTTCCGGACTCAACAAAAGAGTCACAGGATCACATTGTCCAAGATTTTGCAAATGAAAGCTGTATCGTCGTGTTAAAGTTTTTGCGACCCAACAGAAGATGGACCACATTTGGTAGTTTTTCAGGATTATAGATTACGATAATATGCGATATTGATAATAAAACAATCTCAATAGAAGTTGATCTCTGCTGATCGTCTTGTTCCGTATCGAGAAAGCGTGATTGGATTGGAAAAGGAGAGCAAGGATGACAAAATCGGAATCCAAAACTCCTATTTACATTGTTAGCAGCTCAGAATAAACATGGGCTGTGATGATGTATCACTCTGGTGTATTTTTGGGAAACGATGAAAATCCGACATGGTACTTTTCCAAACTACAGCTTAGGCGAGAAAAGATGTATCACTTTGTTGTGGTTTTTGCAAACACAAAACTAACGCACATAACGGGCAGGTTTCCGGACTCGACAAAAGAGTCACAGTATCCAAGATTTTGCAAATTGACGCTGTATCACCGTGTTAAAGTTTTTGCCACCCAACAGAAGATGGACCACACCTGGTCATTTTTTCAGGATTATAGATTACAATAGTGTGATATTGATAATAAAACAATCTCAATAGAAGTGCATCTCTGCTGATCGTCTCGTTCCGTATCGAGAAAGCGTGATTGGATTGGAAAAGGGGAGCCCAGACGACAAAACCGGATATTATTCGGAATCCTAAACTCCTACTTACATTGTTAGCAGCTCAGAATAAACATGATGTATCACTCTGGTGTATTTTTGGGAAACGACAAAGCAGTTTTCCAAACTACAGCTTAAGCAAGAAAAGATGCATCACTTTGTTGTGGTTTTTGCAAACACAAAACTAACGCACATAACGACTTCGCTCGCAGGCTTCCGGACTCGACAAAAGAGTCACAGGATCACATTGTCCAAGATTTTGCAAATGAAAGCTGTATCGTCGTGTTAAAGTTTTTGCGACCCAACAGAAGATGGACCACATTTGGTAGTTTTTCAGGATTATAGATTACGATAATGTGCGATATTGATAATAAAAAAATCTCAATAGAAGTGGATCTCTGCTGATCGCCTCGTTCCGTATCAAAAAAGCGTGATTGGATAGGAAAAAGAGAGCAAGGATGACAAAATTGGATCTTATTGGGAATCCAAAACTCCTATTTACATTGTTAGGATCTCAGAATAAACATGTGCTGTGATGATGTATCACTCTGGTGTATTTTTGGGAAACGATGAAAATCTGACATGGTACTTTTCCAAACTACAGTTTAGGCGAGAAAAGATGTATCACTTTGTTGTGGTTTTTGCAAACACAAAACTAACGCACATAACGGGCAGGTTTCCGGACTCGACAAAAGAGTCACAGTATCCAAGATTTTGCAAATTGAGGCTGTTTCACTTTGATAAAGTTTTTGCCACCCAACAGAAGATGGACCCCACCTGGTAGTTTTTCAGGATTATAGATTACAATAGTGTGTGATATTGATAATAAAACAATCTCAATAGAAGTGGATCTCTGCTGATCGTCTCGTTCCGTATCGAGAAAGCGTGATTGGATTGGAAAAGGGGAGCCCGGACGACAAAACCGGATCTTGTTCGGAATCCTAAACTCTACTTACATTATTAGCAGCTCAGAATAAACATGATGTATCACTCTGGTGTATTTTTGGGAAACGACAAAGTAGTTTTCCAAACAACATTTTAGGCAAGAAAAGATGCATCACTTTGTTGTGGTTTTTGCAAACACAAAACTAACGCACATAACGACTTCGCTCGCAGGTTTCCGGACTCGACAAAAGAGTCACAGGATCACATTGTCCAAGATTTTGCAAATGAAAGCTGTATCGCCGTGTTAAAGTTTTTGCGACCCAACAGAAGATGGACCACATTTGGTAGTTTTTCAGGATTATAGATTACGATAATGTGCGATATTGATAATAAAACAATCTCAATAGAAGTGGATCTCTGCTGATCGCCTCGTTCCGTATCGAGAAAGCGTGATTGGATTGGAAAAGGAGAGCAAGGATGACAAAATCGGATCTTTTTCGGAATACTAAACTCCTATTTACATTGTTAGCAGCTCAGAATAAACATGTGCTGTGATGATGTATCACTCTGGTGTATTTTTGGGAAACGATGAAAATCCGACATGGTACTTTTCCAAACTACAGCTTAGGCGAGAAAAGATGTATCACTTTGTTGTGGTTTTTGCAAACACAAAACTAACGCACATAACGGGCATTGCGGGCAGGTTTCCAGACTCGGCAAAAGAGTCACAGTATCCAAAATTTTGCAAATGAAAGCTGTATCACCGTGTTAAAGTTTTAGCGACCCAACAGAAGATGGACCACATTTGGTAGTTTTTCAGGATTATAGATTACAATAATGTGCGATATTGATAATAAAACAATCTCAATAGAAGTGGATCTCTGCTGATCGCCTCGTTCCGTATCGAGAAAGCGTGATTGGATTGGAAAAGGGGAGCCCGGACGACAAAACCGGATCTTATTCGGAGGAATCCTAAACTTTACTTACATTATTAGCAGCTCAGAATAAACATGATGTATCACTCTGGTGTATTTTTGGGAAACGACAAAGCAGTTTTCCAAACAACATTTTAGGCAAGAAAAGATGCATCACTTTGTTGTGGTTTTTGCAAACACAAAACTAACGCACATAACGGGCTTTGCAGGCAGGTTTCCGGACTTGACAAAATAGTCACGGTATCACATTGTCCAAGATTTTGCAAATGAAAGCTGTATCACCGTGTTATAAAGTTTTTGCGACCAACAGAAGAGGGACCACACTTGGCAGTTTTTCCAGGAGATTACAATAATGTGATGCATCTTTTATTGTGTAGTTTTTTTTTCCAAAAATAGAAATAATCTGGCAAAATATGAATCATTCTTGTAGTTTGTAGAGCAGGTAGTGTTTTACGTTCCGTTACCGCCCACAAGAAGACGGACCGCACTTGCTGCACATTTCAGGACTCCAGATTACTCAACAAAAATACTTGGTCGAAGTTTTTGCATATGGAGATATTCTAGTAAAAGATGCATCCCCTTCGGAGTTGGTGCGACTACAGACTACCCAACAAAAATCATTTGTCGTAGTTTTTTCTAACGAAAGATGTATCGATCACCCAGTAGGAGATAGTTTTTCGGGAGTGTAGATTACTACGGATTACCCCCCCGCAAAAAATCATTTGGCGTAATTTTTAGGAATCGGGATATTCCGATGAAAGCAACAACAGATTTGTTTTTGCGAATGGAGATAGTCCGATAAAAGTCTTGAAGTTTGTGCCACCTACAGATCACGCAGAAAAAAATACTTTGTTATAACTTTTGCAAATGCAGCTTTTCCGATAAAAGTCTTGTAGTTTTTGTGACTACAGATTACACAGCAAAAATACTTTGTAGTTATCGCAAATTCAGATATTCCGATAAAAGTCTTGTCGTTTTTGCGACTACAGATGACCCAGCAGAAGATGGACCCCGTTTGTAGTTTTTTGGGAGTGTAGAGTGCACAGTAAAAGATGCATCGTCAAGTTTAATTTTTCACTTTACGTTTTTACAAACAAAGAGATTGCCGGCGAGAAGATGGACCACTCTCACTGCAAATTTCAAGACTACAGATTACCCCCCAAAAATAGTTTAGAAATCCAGATATTTCAATGAAAGCAACTGCAGATTAGTTTATGCACTAGGAGATAGTCCGATAAAAATCTTGGTAGTTTGTGCCACCTACAGATCACGCAGCAAAAAATACTTTGTTGTAGCTTTTGCGAATGCAGCTTTTCCGATAAATGTCTTGTAGTTTTTGAGACTACAGATGACCCAGCAGAAGATGAACCCCGTTTGTAGTTCTTCGGGAGTTTAGATTACACAATAAAAGATGCATCGCCAAGTATAATTTTTCACGTTACGTTTTTACAAACAAAGGGATTGCCCGCGAGAAGATGGACCACTCTCTCTGTGAATTTCAAGACTACAGATTACCCCCCGAAAAATAGTTTAGAAATCGAGATATTTCAATGAAAGCAACTGTAGATTTGTTTTTGCAAATGGAGATAGTCCGATAAAAGTCTTGAAGTTTGTGCCACCTAGAGATCATGCGTCAAAAATAATTTGTAGTTTTCGCAAATGCAGATATTCCGATATAAGTCTTGTAGTCTGTGCGACTACAGGTGAAGATGAACCCTGTTTGTAGTTTTTCTGGAGTGTAGATTACACAAAAAAAGATGCATCGCATTGTTGTGATTTTATGCTAATAAGGATAATCCGAACATTTTGGTATGAGAGTACCACACTCCAAAGAAAAGGTGTACTCTTTTACTTAACGTTTTTACAAACAAAGAGATTGCCCGCGAGAAGATGAACCACTCTCGCTGTGAATTTCAAGACTACAGATTACCCCCCAAAAATAGTTTAGAAATCGAGATAATCGAGAAATTTCAATGAAAACAACTGCAGGTTCGTTTTTGCACATCGAGATAGTCCGATAAAGTCCGGTAGTCTGGGCCGCCTACAGATCACGCAGCAAAAATACTTTGTGGTTTTCGCAAATGCAGATATTCCGATATAAGTCGTGTAGTTTGTGCGACTACAGGTGATGATGAACCCCGTTTGTAGTTTTTCAGGAGTGTAGATTACACAATAAAAGATGCATCGCATTGTTGTGATTTTATGCAAATAAGGATAATCCGAACATTTTGGTATGAGAGTACCGCACTCCGAAAAAAAGGTGTATTACGTTTTTACAAACAAAGAGATTGCCGGCGAGAAGATGAACCACTCTCGCTGTGAATTTCAAGACTCCAGATTACCCCTCGAAAAATTGTTTAATAATCGAGAAATTTCAATGAAAGCAACTGCGGATTTGTTTTTGCACATCGAGATAGTCCGATAAAGTCTGGTAGTCTGGGCCACCTACAGATCACGCAACAAAAATACTTTGTATTTTTCGCAAATGCAGATATTCCGATATAAGTCTTGTAGTTTGTGCGACTACAGGTGACGAGGAACCCCGTTTGTAGTTTTTGGGGAGTGTAGATTACACAATAAAAGATGCATCGCATTGTTGTGATTTTATCCAAATAAGGATAATCCGAACATTTTGGTATGATTTTGGTATGAGAGTACCACGCTCCAAAAAAAAGGTGGACTCTTTTACTTTACGTTTTTACAAACAAAGAGATTGCCCGCGAGAAGATGAACCACTCTTGCTGCGAATTTCAAGACTACAGATTACCCCCCGAAAAATTGTTTAATAATCGAGAAATTTCAATGAAAGCAACTGCAGATTAGTTTTTGCACATCGAGATAGTCCGATAAAGTCTGGTAGTCTGGGCCACCTACAGATCACGCAACAAAAATACTTTGTAGTTTTCGCAAATGCAGATATTCCGATATAAGTCTTGTAGTTTGTGCGACTACAGGTGACGATGAACCCCGTTTGTAGTTTTTTGGGAGTGTAGATTACACAATAAAAGATGCATCGCATTGTTGTGATTTTATGCAAATAAGGATAATCCGAACATTTTGGTATGAGAGTACCGCACTCCGAAAAAAAGGTGTATTACGTTTTTACAAACAAAGAGATTGCCGGCGAGAAGATGAACCACTCTCGCTGTGAATTTCAAGACTCCAGATTACCCCCCGAAAAATTGTTTAATAATCAAGAAATTTCAATGAAAGCAAATGCGGATTTGTTTTTGCACATCGAGATAGTCCGATAAAGTCTAGTAGTCTTGGCCACCTACAGATCACGCAACAAAAATACTTTGTAGTTTTCGCAAATGCAGATATTCCGATATAAGTCTTGTAGTTTGTGCGACAACAGGTGACGATGAACCCCGTTTGTAGTTTTTCGGGAGTGTAGATTACACAATAAAAGATGCATCGCATTGTTGTGATTTTATGCAAATAAGGATAATCCGAACATTTTGGTATGAGAGTACCGCACTCCGAAAAAAAGGTGTACTCTTTTACTTTACGTTTTTACAAACAAAGAGATTGCCCGCGAGAAGATGAACCACTCTTGCTGCGAATTTCAAGACTACAGATTACCCCTCGAAAAATTGTTTAATAATCGAGAAATTTCAATGAAAGCAACTGCGGATTTGTTTTTGCACATCGAGATAGTCCGATAAAGTCTGGTAGTCTGGGCCACCTACAGATCACGCAACAAAAATACTTTGTAGTTTTCGCAAATGCAGATATTCCGATATAAGTCTTGTAGTTTGTGCGACTACAGGTGACGATGAACCCCGTTTGTAGTTTTTCAGGAGTGTAGATTACACAATAAAAGATGCATCGCATTGTTGTGATTTTATGCAAATAAGGATAATCCGAACATTTTGGTATGAGAGTACCGCACTCCGAAAAAAAGGTGTATTACGTTTTTACAAACAAAAAGATTGCCGGCGAGAAGATGAACCACTCTCGCTGTGAATTTCAAGACTCCAGATTACCCCTCGAAAAATTGTTTAATAATCGAGAAATTTCAATGAAAGCAACTGCGGATTTGTTTTTGCACATCGAGATAGTCCGATAAAGTCTGGTAGTCTGGGCCACCTACAGATCACGCAACAAAAATACTTTGTAGTTTTCGCAAATGCAGATATTCCGATATAAGTCTTGTAGTTTGTGCGACTACAGGTGACGATGAACCCCGTTTGTAGTTTTTCGGGAGTGTAGATTACACAATAAAAGATGCATCGCATTGTTGTGATTTTATGCAAATAAGGATAATCCGAACATTTTGGTATGAGAGTACCGCACTCCGAAAAAAAGGTGTACTCTTTTACTTTACGTTTTTACAAACAAAGAGATTGCCCGCGAGAAGATGAACCACTCTTGCTGCGAATTTCAAGACTACAGATTACCCCTCGAAAAATTGTTTAATAATCGAGAAATTTCAATGAAAGCAACTGCGGATTTGTTTTTGCACATCGAGATAGTCCGATAAAGTCTGGTAGTCTGGGCCACCTACAGATCACGCAACAAAAATACTTTGTAGTTTTCGCAAATGCAGATATTCCGATATAAGTCTTGTAGTTTGTGCGACTACAGGTGACGATGAACCCCGTTTGTAGTTTTTCAGGAGTGTAGATTACACAATAAAAGATGCATCGCATTGTTGTGATTTTATGCAAATAAGGATAATCCGAACATTTTGGTATGAGAGTACCGCACTCCGAAAAAAAGGTGTATTACGTTTTTACAAACAAAAAGATTGCCGGCGAGAAGATGAACCACTCTCGCTGTGAATTTCAAGACTCCAGATTACCACTCGAAAAATTGTTTAATAATCGAGAAATTTCAATGAAAGCAACTGCGGATTTGTTTTTGCACATCGAGATAGTCCGATAAAGTCTGGTAGTCTGGGCCACCTACAGATCACGCAACAAAAATACTTTGTAGTTTTCGCAAATGCAGATATTCCGATATAAGTCTTGTAGTTTATGCGACTACAGGTGACGATGAACCCCGTTTGTAGTTTTTTGGGAGTGTAGATTACACAAAAAAAGATGCATCGCATTGTTGTGATTTTATGCAAATAAGGATAATCCGAACATTTTGGTATGAGAGTACCGCACTCCGAAAAAAAGGTGTACTCTTTTACTTTACGTTTTTACAAACAAAGAGATTGCCGGCGAGAAGATGAACCACTCTCGCTGTGAATTTCAAGACTCCAGATTACCCCTCGAAAAATTGTTTAATAATCGAGAAATTTCAATGAAAGCAACTGCGGATTTGTTTTTGCACATCGAGATAGTCCGATAAAGTCTGGTAGTCTGGGCCACCTACAGATCACGCAACAAAAATACTTTGTAGTTTTCGCAAATGCAGATATTCCGATATAAGTCTTGTAGTTTATGCGACTACAGGTGACGATGAACCCCGTTTGTAGTTTTTCAGGAGTGTAGATTACACAAAAAAAGATGCATCGCATTGTTGTGATTTTATGCAAATAAGGATAATCCGAACATTTTGGTATGAGAGTACCGCACTCCGAAAAAAAGGTGTACTCTTTTACTTTACGTTTTTACAAACAAAGAGATTGCCCGCGAGAAGATGAACCACTCTTGCTGCGAATTTCAAGACTACAGATTACCCCTCGAAAAATTGTTTAATAATCGAGAAATTTCAATGAAAGCAACTGCAGATTTGTTTTTGCACATCGAGATAGTCCGATAAAGTCTGGTAGTCTGGGCCACCTACAGATCACGCAACAAAAATACTTTGTAGTTTTCGCAAATGCAGATATTCCGATATAAGTCTTGTAGTTTGTGCGACTACAGGTGACGATGAACCCCGTTTGTAGTTTTTTGGGAGTGTAGATTACACAATAAAAGATGCATCGCATTGTTGTGATTTTATCCAAATAAGGATAATCCGAACATTTTGGTATGATTTTGGTATGAGAGTACCACGCTCCAAAAAAAAGGTGGACTCTTTTACTTTACGTTTTTACAAACAAAGAGATTGCCCGCGAGAAGATGAACCACTCTTGCTGCGAATTTCAAGACTACAGATTACCCCCCGAAAAATTGTTTAATAATCGAGAAATTTCAATGAAAACAACTGCAGATTAGTTTTTGCACATCGAGATAGTCCGATAAAGTCTGGTAGTCTGGGCCACCTACAGATCACGCAACAAAAATACTTTGTAGTTTTCGCAAATGCAGATATTCCGATATAAGTCTTGTAGTTTGTGCGACTACAGGTGACGATGAACCCCGTTTGTAGTTTTTCGGGAGTGTAGATTACACAAAAAAAGATGCATCGCATTGTTGTGATTTTATGCAAATAAGGATAATCCGAACATTTTGGTATGAGAGTACCGCACTCCGAAAAAAAGGTGTATTACGTTTTTACAAACAAAGAGATTGCCGGCGAGAAGATGAACCACTCTCGCTGTGAATTTCAAGACTCCAGATTACCGCTCGAAAAATTGTTTAATAATCGAGAAATTTCAATGAAAGCAACCGCGGATTCGTTTTTGCACATCGAGATAGTCCGATAAAGTCCGGTAGTCTGGGCCACCTACAGATCACGCAGCAAAAATACTTTGTAGTTTTCGCAAATGCAGATATTCCGATATAAGTCTTGTAGTTTGTGCGACTATAGGTGACGAGGAACCCCGTTTGTAGTTTTTTGGGAGTGTAGATTACACAATAAAAGATGCATCGCATTGTTGTGATTTTATGCAAATAAGGATAATCCGAAAATTTTGGTATGAGAGTACCGCACTCCGAAAAAAAGGTGTATTACGTTTTTACAAACAAAGAGATTGCCGGCGAGAAGATGAACCACTCTCGCTGTGAATGTCAAGACTCCAGATTACCCCCCGAAAAATTGTTTAATAATCGAGAAATTTCAATGAAAGCAACCGCGGATTCGTTTTTGCACATCGAGATAGTCCGATAAAGTCCGGTAGTCTTGGCCACCTACAGATCACGCAACAAAAATACTTTGTAGTTTTCGCAAATGCAGATATTCCGATATAAGTCTTGTAGTTTGTGCGACTACAAGTGAAGATGAACCCTGTTTGTAGTTTTTTGGGAGTGTAGATTATACAATAAAAGATGCATCGCATTGTTGTGATTTTAGGCAAATAAGGATAATCCGAACATTTTGGTATGAGAGTACCGCACTCCGAAAAAAAGGTGTATTACGTTTTTACAAACAAAGAGATTGCCGGCGAGAAGATGAACCACTCTCGCTGTGAATTTCAAGACTCCAGATTACCCCCCGAAAAATTGTTTAATAATCAAGAAATTTCAATGAAAGCAAATGCGGATTTGTTTTTGCACATCGAGATAGTCCGATAAAGTCTGGTAGTCTGGGCCACCTACAGATCACGCAACAAAAATACTTTGTAGTTTTCGCAAATGCAGATATTCCGATATAAGTCTTGTAGTTTGTGCGACTACAAGTGAAGATGAACCCTGTTTGTAGTTTTTCAGGAGTGTAGATAACACAAAAAAAGATGCATCGCATTGTTGTGATTTTATGCAAATAATTGATAATCCGAACATTTTGGTATGAGAGTACCGCACTCCGAAAAAAAGGTGTATTACGTTTTTACAAACAAAGAGATTGCCGGCGAGAAGATGAACCACTCTCGCTGTGAATTTCAAGACTCCAGATTACCCCCCGAAAATTGTTTAATAATCGAGAAATTTCAATGAAAGCAACCGCGGATTCGTTTTTGCACAACGAGATAGTCCGATAAAGTCCGGTAGTCTGGGCCACCTACAGATCACGCAACAAAAATACTTTGATGTCGTCTTCGCAAATGCAGATAATCCGATAAAAATCCTGTAGTTTGCGCGACTACAGATTACACACAAAAAATAAAAGAGGCATCACTCTTTGTAGTTCCTGCGACAACTCATTACGCGAGAAAAAAAAAACACATTTTGTCCTAGGTTTTTTTTTTTGCATCACTATGTTGCGAACAGAGATCATGGAGGGCAGGATGTGCCACTCTGTCACCTTCTCGTAATAGCGGGAGGACACAAGGCCTCATCTTTGGTGTGCTCTTCAAATGAACAAAAGTGTAGCTGCCGATCTTCGACGTCGGCGGGTCGCCCGCCAGCCACCTTTGCTGTGAATTAAAGCTACGTGGCGGCCCCCTTGTGGCGGCCCCCGGCCTGACATTCAAAGTGATGCGCGGAGGGACCCCGAAAGGTGCTGGATAGTGAGAAATGAGCAGTGGGAGAGAAGAGCTGGTGATTTATGGCCCATGTTCCTACACTCGGGGATCTCTGCTCCAAAAGGCCCCTGCTGTGGGCGGGGCTTACCATGGATACCATGTATAAGTGGGGGGGGGGCGTGGCAGCCAAAAGATGCTACCAGGGTTTTACAGCAGTGCGGAGGAATTAAAAAACAAAACCCGAGTGGTTTCCTCGACGACAGCAAGCACGCGTAGGACAAAGCTGGTGCGGTTCATGTCGAGTCCACAAACGTTTAAGGCTGGGTGGCGACCAGGAAGGCACGTGCACATCGTTATAATAACAATAATCATCTTTGTCTGCGTCGGGGGCGGGGAGTGGGGTGGGGGGTCTACAGCATCTCCACATAGTTCTCAGGGATGAGGCCCCGTTTGCCCTGCAGCTCCCCTTCCAGCCAGCCCGGCTCTCTGGACGGGGTCACTGCAGAAGGAGAGGAAACACGGGGCGGGGGGGGGGGGTATGGAGAAGGGCGGGGGTCAGGTAGGAGAAAGCACAAGGACTGAAGTGAGCGCGAGCAAGTCGGGGTGTGATGCTTCCAACTACACGCGGCACAATCATGCGTCGACTCATTGTCAGTGGAAATAAAATCTATGCTCTCATAAAAGCTGTACACTGACTACTCGTGTACACTTCAAAACAATGTGATACAAATGCTTGCTAAAAAGTGAGGGCGGAAGCAACTTTTTTAATGTACACGACATCAATGATGGGTGGAGAGAGGTTTTGGGCGGGCTGTGGACAACAAGTCAAACATCGCATATTTAATAAACAGCTGGTGTCGGATTTAAGATACTAAGAATTATTACAAATAAAATAGACATTTTTAAATTCCACTAATACATGACACAATATCAGTCATTATTTAGACATTATTCATACGACTGAAAGAGAAAGTCTGTTTAAAGCAGGCGTGTCCAAAGTGCGGCCCGGGGGCCATTTGCGGCCTGCAGCTAATTGTTTACCGGCCCCCCCACACACATTCTGGAAATGTTAGTGTAAAAATAAAAAAGAACATTAAAAATATTGGAATGAGGTGAAATCTAACGAGAAAAAGTTGCAATGTTGACACAAAGCTGCCATGCAGGCTGTTTTCGTTTGTCTTTATTTTGCTATGTAAAAACCATCTTTACCATGAATTGATTAACGTGGACCCCGACTTAAAAAAGTTAAAAAACTTATTCGGGTGTTACCATTTAGTGGTCAATTGTACGGAATATGTACTGTACTGTGCAATATACTAATAAAAGTATCAATCAATCAATTATTTATTTTTTTGCCATTAATCAAAACAACAAATAATGACCAAAAAATCCATGTTATAATGAATTATTTTCAAAGCTCCAATTGGTTCAAAAATGTCACCTTAAAATGTTTTATGTGGTAAATATTGCACATATTGTGCAGTTGCCATATAAAAACAAAGTTTTCTTTGACAAGAGCATAAAACAAACAAAATAATAGTTTAAACGTAAAATTGACAGATATATCTGAAGTTCATCTCGTAATGTAAGTGTTGGAAGTTTAAAAAAAACAAACTCATAAAAATGGATCACTTTCTGAGTGGAGCACCTTTTGTATTATATTTAGTGGTATTTTATTTATTTTTTCACTGTGATTACGCAAAAATAATAAAGAATTAAAATCAATGGTGTCCTGCATTATTGATCTTTTATGGCTCTAGTTACTAAATACTGCATATTTCAGTTTTACTATAAAAAACAAAAATTCTTTTGACAGAAAAGCCATAAAAACTTTTTTTTTAAGTTGATATAGAGATTTACTGTAAGCATTAAATAAAAATTTTTACTTATTTTTTACATTTTAATAACTGAGAGCCTTTATGGTCCCTGGAAAACCGATAGGTAAAATATATATATTTTTTAAATCCATATAATAAAATAACCCAAAATGGCCCAAACATGCTTTAATATTTCAATGTGCGGCGCTCAGTGGAAAAAGTTTGGACACCCCTGGTTTAAACGTTCGAATGAAGGGAAATAACTAATTTAGTGCAATTTTCATATATTTTTTAGCTTCATCTGGAATTTGACACGCTTGTATTATTTTGTAGTGTTGTCCCCACATCTGCGGTCCCTTCCAAGGTTTCTCATTGTCCCATTGGGTCGAGTTTTTCCTTGCCTTGATGTGGGATCTGAGCCGAGGATGTCGTTGTGGTTCGTGCAGCCCTTTGAGACACTGGTGATTTAGGGCTATATAAGTAAACATTGATTGATTGATTTATTGATTGATTGATTGTGTGGAATGTTACAAAAAGACTTTATGAAGTCGAATGAGTCAAACTGAGAACATTGTTAGGTATGAAAAACACAAACTTATTACTGTTAACCATCTGGAATTAAATTATGCCGTCATTAAAAAAAGTGGAGTTTTAAATTTGTTTACGGCGACATCTAGTGGCCATAATAATTCATTTAAATAAACACATGACCCAGTAAGTTTGACAATGCGGACCCGTTTCTTCCTGGATACTTTCTAATAGGTTTCTGCCTTGGAGACTTTGTATTTGTAATTAATATGAAACTATAAACATTTGATACTTGTTTATAATGAAATGTGTTTACATTCCCTTATTGTTCAATTATGACACTTATTACTTATGCCTAGCTTGTGTGCTATAATGTGTTCAGCTGTTGTGTAGCTGCTAACTCCTGGTAGTCTATACCTTACCGTGTTTACCTTTTGTACAAACTCCGTTTCCATATGAGTTGGGAAATAGTGTTAGATGTAAATATAAACAGAATACAATGATTTGCAAATCCTTTTCAATCCATATTCAGTTGAATATGCTACAAAGACAACATATTTCATGTTCAAACTCATAAACTTTATTTTTTTGGAAATAATCATTAACTTTAGAATTTGATGCCAGCAACACGTGACAAAGAAGTTGGGAAAGGTGGCAATAAATACTGATTAAGTTGAGGAATGCTCATCAAACACTTATTTGGAACATCCCACAGGTGTGCAGGCTAATTGGGAACAGGTGGGTGCCATGATTGGCTATAAAAACAGCTTCCCAAAAAATGCTCAGTCTTTCACAAGAAAGGATGGGGCGAGGTACACCCCTTTGTCCACAACTGCGTGAGCAAATAGTCAAACAGTTTAAGAACAACCTTTCTCAAAGTGTAATTGCAAGAAATTTAGGGATTTCAACATCTACGCTCTATAATATCATCAAAAGGTTCAGAGAATCTGGAGAAATCACTCCACTTAAGCAGCATGGCCGGAAACCAACATTGAATGACCGTGACTTTCGATCCCTCAGACGGCACTGTATCAAAAACCAACATCAATCTCTAAAGGATATCACCACATGGGCTCAGGAACACTTCAGAAAACCACTTTTACTAAATAAAGTTGGTCGCTACATCTGTAAGTGCAAGTTAAAACTCTACTATGCAAAGCGAAAGCCATTTATCAACAACATCCAGAAACGCCGCCGGCTTTTCTGGGCCCGAGATCACCTAAGATGGACTGATGCAAAGTGGAAAAGTGTTCTGTGGTCTGATGAGTCCACATTTCAAATTGTTTTTGGAAATATTCGACATCGTGTCATCCGGACCAAAGGGGAAGCGAACCATCCAGACTGTTATCGACGCAAAGTTGAAAAGCCAGCATGTGTGATGGTATGGGGGTGCATTAGTGCCCAAGGCATGGGTAACTTACACATCTGTGAAGGCACCATTAATGCTGAAAGGTACATACAGGTTTTGGAACAACATGCTGCCATCTAAGCGCCGTCTTTTTCATGGACGCCCCTGCTTATTTCAGCAAGACAATGCCAAGCCACATTCAGCACGTGTTACAACAGCGTGGCTTCGTAAAAAAAGAGTGCGGGTACTTTCCTGGCCCGCCTGCAGTCCAGACCTGTCTCTCATGGAAAATGTGTGGCGCATTATGAAGCGTAAAATACGACAGCGGAGAACCCGGACTGTTGAAGGACTGAAGCTCTACATAAAACAAGAATGGGAAAGAATTCCACTTTCAAAGCTTCAACAATTAAGTTTCCTCAGTTCCCAAACGTTTATTGAGTGTTGTTAAAAGAAAAGGTGATGTAACACAGTGGTGAACATGCCCTTTCCCAACTACTTTGGCACGTGGTGCTGGCATTAAATTCTAAGTTAATTATTATTTGCAAAAAAAAAAAACAAAGTTTATGAGTTTGAACATCAAATATGTTGTCTTTGTAGCATATTCAACTGAATATGGGTTGAAAGGGATTTGCAAATCATTGTATTCCGTTTATATTTACATCTAACACAATTTCCCAACTCATATGGAAACGGGGTTTGTAAATGCCTTCAATATATTACAAGAAAAGAGCAACTTTGTGTGCTTGTTAGAGGACAAGCTGCATGTATCGGAGGAATCATATTGGAGATTTTAGATGCAAGAGGATATAATCCGATAATTTCTTGATTGATATCAATATCGGAAAATTAATTTTGCCTATCGCAACATTACCTGAGAGCAAACTACGTTTGTACAATAAGATTTTGACTTTACACTATGCGAGTATTTTATTCAAACTATTCCCTAACTCTTGCTTCTTCAAAGCGGGTTAAAGTTCCTCCCTTCCACCAGTCTTTCCTTTTATCTCTCTTTCGGATTGGCCATCAGATTGGGAGTCGGTTTTTTCCTCCCCGATTCCAATATGCCGAGCGGCCCCGGGTACCGAGTGATAACACTTACCGGCGTTGAAAATTGCGCCGACCTGGAAGGAGAGCTCCGAGTCGTGCTCGGCCTCGCACGGAAACACCGCCTTGGCTTTCCTGCCGCTGACACTGAAAAATGGAGGCAATCAGTGAGCGGGCTTCTTGGTTTTATGTGTCCAGGCTTGAGTTTTAAGGCTGGATTTACACCACCGATATAAGGCTGCGTTAACTCCTGGGCAAGACTAAAACATGTAAAAAGCTACAGTGGTACCTCCGTTTTCGTAGGCCCTTTTTTAACGCTATCCCTGACCACCTGAGGGCACCTCAGACTGTGGAGGCTTTTAAAAAAAGGCTTAAAAACAATGGGAAGCGACATGAATGTGTCGGTTTCTTTGATCTATTGTGAACCACAGGAAGATCTTGTCTTGACCAGAGACCTACAAAGCAAGGAGGAAGCAGGTCCTGACACACGCTCCAGGCATCTTTTATTTGAACAACAGCTTTTTACGATCCCATCTCCCCTTAGAAACAGCTTTTGCTATGTAATCTGGGAAAGTCCAAATAAAAGAGGAGGCGTAGAACTCTCATATCAGAGCGTGGTGAAAAACTGTACAAGAGTACCGCCCAAACGTTTCTCCTCATGAGACAAATTGAATCCTGTCTCTGTTTAATTCCTTGCTTCTTGTCTGTTTAATACATTTCATCGGGGTTTGAACCTGACATTGTTATTTTACTGTATTATTACTATCATTATTTTACTTGTTTATGCGTTACTAATTCATAGCGGTTGTTCTTTTAATTTTTTTTTATTTTTAAATGTGAGTTTTGCTGGTACTATAATCACAATTATGAATATTCTTGTTGTGAGTCAGCCCAGAGGTTTCTCCTCATGAGACAAATTGAATCCTGTCTCTGTTTAATTCCTTGCTTCTTGTCTGTTTAACAGATGTCATCGGGGTTTGAACCTGACATTGTTGTTTTACTGTATTGTTACTATTATTATTTTACTTGTTGTTTATGAGTTACTAATTCATAGTGGTTGTTCTTTAGAATTTTTTATTTTTTTTAAATGTGAGTTTTGCTGGTACTATAATCACAATTATGAATATTCGTGTTGTGAGTCAGCCCAGACGTTTCTCCTCATGAGCCAAATTGAATCCTGTCTCTGTTTAATTCCTTGCTTCTTGTCTGTTTAACAAATGTCATCGGGGTTTGAACCTGACATTGTTATTTTACTGTATTGTTGCTATTATTATTTTACTTGTTGTTTATGCGTTACTAATTCATAGCGGTTGTTCTTTTAAAAATGTTTTATTTTTAAATGGGAGTTTTGCTGGTAATATAATCACAATTATGAATATTCGTGTTGAGAGTCAGCCCAGATGTTTCTCCTCATGAGACAAATTGAATCCTGTCTCTGTTTAATTCCTTGCTTCTTGTCTGTTTAATACATTTCATCGGGGTTTGAACCTGACATTGTTATTTTACTGTATTGTTACTATTATTATTTTACTTGTTTATGCGTTACTAATTCATAGCGGTTGTTCTTTTAATTTTTTTTTATTTTTAAATGTGAGTTTTGCTGGTAATATAATCACAATTATGAATATTCGTGTTGAGAGTCAGCCCAGATGTTTCTCCTCATGAGACAAATTGAATCCTGTCTCTGTTTAATTCCTTGCTTCTTGTCTGTTTAATACATTTCATCGGGGTTTGAACCTGACATTGTTATTTTACTGTATTGTTACTATTATTATTTTACTTGTTTATGCGTTACTAATTCATAGCGGTTGTTCTTTTATTTTTTTTTAATTTTTAAATGTGAGTTTTGCTGGTACTATAATCACAATTATGAATATTCGTGTTGTGAGTCAGCCCAGACGTTTCTCCTCATGAGCCAAATTGAATCCTGTCTCTGTTTAATTCCTTGCTTCTTGTCTAATAAATTTAATTGGGGTTTGATCCTGACATTGTTGTTTTACTGTATTGTTACTATTATTATTTTACTTGTTGTTTATGCGTTACTAATTCATAGCGGTTGTTCTTTTAAATTTTTTTTATTTTTAAATGTGAGTTTTGCTGGTAATATAATCACAATTATGAATATTCGTGTTGAGAGTCAGCCCAGATGTTTCTCCTCATGAGACAAATTGAATCCTGTCTCTGTTTAATTCCTTGCTTCTTGTCTGTTTAATACATTTCATCGGGGTTTGAACCTGACATTGTTATTTTACTGTATTGTTACTATTATTATTTGACTTGTTGTTTATGCGTTACTAATTCATAGCGGTTCTTTAGAATGTATTTTTTTTTATTTTTTAAATGTGAGTTTTGCTGGTACTATAATCACAATTATGAATATTCGTGTTGTGAGTCAGCCCAGACGTTTCTCCTCATGAGCCAAATTGAATCCTGTCTCTGTTTAATTCCTTGCTTCTTGTCTGTTTGATAAATGTCATCGGGGTTTGAACCTGACATTATTTTACTGTATTGTTACTGCTATTATTTCATTTGTTTATGCATTACTAATTAATAGCGGTTGTTGTTTTAAATTTTTTTTATTTTTAAATGTGAGTTTTGCTGGTGCTATAAATAATCACATCCATGAATATTCGTGTTGAGAATCATGGTTTAAATAACAAAATAATTGGGATTTTTGTTTTTGTAAGAATCATCCAACCAGTAATAAAACAAACACAATGGAGTTCCTGCACCGGGCAGGTAAACATCAAGCCTTACGTGTTGAAAATAATTAAAAACGGAGCTGACAATTTTTCAAGTCGCCTCGCGCTGAAACAAAAAGGTAGAAGACGGCCGTTTCCTTCTTCGGGAAGATGAAGGAAAAAAGGGTGTTTTGCTTGCTTTTGCAAAGCGTTATCTAGAAGGCAGCAGCATTGGCAGGTAGACACTGTGCTTCAGTGTGCAATATGTCAATAAATATTTCATATTCCTTTCTGCAGACGGATGAGCAATGGTAGGGAAAACTGAAAAGCAACAGCCTCGCGTTCGATAACTCAGTCGCTTTTTTTCCAAAACGCACTCTACATTTGTGCTCATAACAATAATGAACCGGCCTTAGCTGTATACGGCGTTCTCCCGCTCGCATGTGGAAGCGGCTAAATGAGTTCATCATTTGAACGCGGAGCAATAAATCTGCGCGAGAATGATAAACGTGCATCTCGCGGCCTCTCATTTGGCGAGAGCGGGGACCTGGCCGAGCTGCTGCATTTAAAGTCGTGCAAAAGGTGAGGGCGACCAGTGATGAGCACCAGCGGACGCCAGAAGGAGTGTTTACCTCTCGTGTGGCTTTTCTTTGTCGGGTGTGGAGACGTGCTGGCCCTCTCCTAACCAGGAGGCTGCTGCGGTGGACGCTCTGCAGAAAGAAATAGTGCATCTTAAGTGTACAATGCAGAAAATAACACTGAAGATACAAACAATTACAATAAAGATTAACCCCATTTTAGATAAATAAATTAATAGTATGATAATTAGGGTCCTCTGTCTCTTTGATCTGTAATTTGACCCCCTTAACATGCTTCAAAACTCACCAAATTTTACACACACATCAGGACTGGCGAAAATTGCCATCTAATAAAAAACCAAACCCCAAAACTCAAAATTGCGCTCTAGCGCCCGCTAGGAAAGAACACAGACAAAACTGCTTGTAACTTCCATTAGGAATGTCGTAGAGACATGAAACAAAAACCTCTATGTAGGTCTGACTGACCTCCTTCAGCAAAAATCAACAAGAAGTTGGCAAAACCCCCTTCAAAACAAAAGTTTCCTAAAAATTTTAATTTTTGCCTCTTTGAGCTGTAATTTGACCCCCTTAACATGCTTCAAAACTCACCAAATTTAACACACACATCAGGACTGGCGAAAATTGCCATCTAATAAAAAAACAAACCCCAAAACTCACAATTGCGCTCTAGCGCCCCCTAGGAAGGAACACATACAAAACTGCTGGTAACTTCCCTTAGGAATGTCGTAGAGACATGAAACAAAAACCTCTATGTAGGTCTGACTGACCTCCTCCAGCAAAAAACAACAAGAAGTTGGCAAAAACCCCTTCAAAACAAAAGTTTCCTAAAAAAATTCATTTTGGCCTCTTTGAGCTGTAATTTGACCCCCTTAACATGCTTCAAAACTCACCAAATTTAACACGCACATCAGGACTGGTGAAAATTGCCATCTAATAAAAAACCAAACCCCAAAACTCAAAATTGCGCTCTAGCGCCCTCTAGGAAAGAACACAGACAAAACTGCCTGTAACTTCCCTTAGGAATGTCGGAGAGACATGAAACAAAAAAAACTGTATGTAGGTCTGACTGACCTCCTTCAGCAAAAATCAAAAAGAAGTTGACAAAAACCCCTTCAAAACAAAAGTTTCCTAAAAAATGTCATTTTGGCCTCTTTGAGCTGTAATTTGACCCCCTTAACATGCTTCAAAACTCACCAAATTTAACACACACATCAGGACTGGCGAAAATTGCCATCTAATGAAAAACCAAACCCCAAAACTCACAATTGCGCTCTAGCGCCCCCTAGGAAAGAACATATACAAAACTGCTGGTAACTTCCATTAGGAATGTCGGAGAGACACGAAACAAAAACCTCTATGTAGGTCTGACTGACCTCCTTCAGCAAAAATCAACAAGAAGTTGGCAAAAACCCCTTCAAAACAAAAGTTTCCTAAAAAAATTAATTTTGGCCTCTTTGAGCTGTAATTCGACCCCCTTAAATGCTTCAAAACTCACCAAATTTAACACACACATCAGGACTGGCGAAAATTGCCATCTAATAAAAAACCAAACCCCAAAACTGCGCTCTAGCGCCCCCTAGGAAAGAACACAGACAAAACTGCTTGTAACTTCCCTTAGGAATGTCGTAGAGACATGAAACAAAAAACTGTATGTAGGTCTGACTGACATCCTTCAGCAAAAATCAACAAGAAGTTGGCAAAAACCCCTTCAAAACAAAAGTTTCCTAAAAAATGTCATTTTGGCCTTTTTGAGCTGTAATTTGACCCCCTTAAAATGCTTCTAAACTCACCAAATTTAACACAAACATCAGGACTGGCGAAAATTGCCATCTAATAAAAAACCAAACCCCAAAACTCAAAATTGCGCTCTAGCGCCCCCTAGGAAAGAACACAGACAAAACTGCCTGTAACTTCCCTTAGGAATGTCGTAGAGACATGAAACAAAAACCTCTATGTAGGTCTGACTGACCTCCTTCAGCAAAAATCAACAAGAAGTTGGCAAAAACCCCTTCAAAACAAAAGTTTCCTAAAAAATGTCATTTTTGCCTTTTTGAGCTATAATTTGACCCCCTTAACCTGCTTCAAAACTCACCAAATTTAACACACACATGAGGACTGGCGAAAGTTGCCATCTAATAAAAAACCAAACCCCAAAACTCAAAATTGCGCTCTAGCGCCCTCTAGGAAAGAACACAGACAAAACTGCCTGTAACTTCCCTTAGGAATGCCATAGAGACATGAAACAAAAAAAACTGTATGTAGGTCTGACTGACCTCCTTCACCAAAAGTCAACAAGAAGTTGGCAAAAACCCCTTCAAAACAAAAGTTTCCTAAAAAATGTCATTTTAGCCTCTTTGAGCTGTAATTTGACCCCATTAACATGCTTCAAATCTCACCAAACTGGACACAAACATTAGGACTGGCGAAAATTGCCATCTAATAAAAAACCAAACCCCAAAACTCAAAATTGCGCTCTAGCGCCCTCTAGGAAAGAACACAGCCAAAACTGCCTGTAACTTCCCTTAGGAATGTCGTAGAGACATGAAACAAAAACCTCCATGTAGGTCTGACTGACCTCCTTCAGCAAAAATCAACAAGAAGTTGGCAAAAACCCCTTCAAAACAAAAGTTTCCTAAAAAATGTCATTTTTGCCTTTTTGAGCTATAATATGACCCCCTTAACATGCTTCAAAACTCACCAAATTTAACACAAACATCAGGACTGGCGAAAATTGCCATCTAATAAAAAACCAAACCCCAAAACTCAAAATTGCGCTCTAGCGCCCTCTAGGAAAGAACACAGACAAAACTGCCTGTAACTTCCCTTACGAATGTCATAGAGACATGAAACAAAAAAAACTGTATGTAGGTCTGACTGACCTCCTTCAGCAGAAATCAACAAGAAGTTGGCAAAAACCCCTTCAAAACAAAAGTTTCCTAAAAAATGTCATTTTGGCCTCTTTGAGCTGTAATTTGACCCCCTTAACATGCTTCAAAACTCACCAAATTTAACACGCACATCAGGACTGGCGAAAATTGCCATCTAATAAAAAACCAAACCCCAAAACTCAAAATTGCGCTCTAGCGCCCGCTAGGAAAGAACACAGACAAAACTGCTTGTAACTTCCCTTAGGAATGTCGTAGAGACATGAAACAAAAACCTCTATGTAGGTCTGACTGACCTCCTTCAGCAAAAATCAACAAGAAGTTGGCAAAAACCCCTTCAAAACAAAAGTTTCCTAAAAAATGTCATTTTTGTCTCTTTGAGCTGTAATTTGACCCCCTTAAAATGCTTCGAAACTCACCAAACTGGACACAAACACCAGGACTGGCAAAAATTGCCATCTAATAGAAAAACAAACCCCAGAACTCAAAATTGCGCTCTAGCGCCCTCTAGGAAAGAACACAGACAAAACTGCTGGTAACTTCCCTTAAGAATGTCGTAGAGACATGAAACAAAAACCTCCATGTAGGTCTGACTGACCTCCTTCAGCAAAAATCAACAAGAAGTTGGCAAAAACCCCTTCAAAACAAAAGTTTCATAAAAAATTTCATTTTTGCCTCTTTGAGCTGTAATTTGACCCCCTTAACATGCTTCAAAACTCACCAAATTTAACACACACATCAGGACTGGCGAAAATTGCCATCTAATAAAAAACAAACCCCAAAACTCAAAATTGCGCTCTAGCGCCCCCTAGGAAGGAACACATACAAAACTGCTGGTAACTTCCATTAGGAATGTCGTAGAGACATGAAACAAAAACCTCTATGTAGGTCTGACTGACCTCCTTCAGCAAAAATCAACAAGAAGTTGGCAAAAACCCCTTCAAAACAAAAGTTTCCTAAAAAATGTCATTTTTGTCTCTTTGAGCTGTAATTTGACCCCCTTAAAATGCTTCGAAACTCACCAAACTGGACACAAACACCAGGACTGGCAAAAATTGCCATCTAATAAAAAAACAAACCCCAGAACTCAAAATTGCGCTCTAGCGCCCTCTAGGAAAGAACACAGACAAAACTGCTGGTAACTTCCCTTAAGAATGTCGTAGAGACATGAAACAAAAACCTCCATGTAGGTCTGACTGACCTCCTTCAGCAAAAATCAACAAGAAGTTGGCAAAAACCCCTTCAAAACAAAAGTTTCATAAAAAATTTCATTTTTGCCTCTTTGAGCTGTAATTTGACCCCCTTAACATGCTTCAAAACTCACCAAATTTAACACACACATCAGGACTGGCGAAAATTGCCATCTAATAAAAAACAAACCCCAAAACTCAAAATTGCGCTCTAGCGCCCCCTAGGAAGGAACACATACAAAACTGCTGGTAACTTCCATTAGGAATGTCGTAGAGACATGAAACAAAAACCTCTATGTAGGTCTGACTGACCTCCTCCAGCAAAAATCAACAAGAAGTTGGGAAAAACCCCTTCAAAACAAAAGTTTCCTAAAAAATTTAATTTTTGCCTCTTTGAGCTGTAATTTGACCCCCTTAACATGCTTCAAAACTCACCAAATTTAACACACACATCAAGACTGGTGAAAATTGCCATCTAATAAAAAAACAAACCCCAAAACTCAAAATTGCGCCCTAGCGCCCCCTAGGAAAGAACACAGACAAAACTGCTTGTAACTTCCATTAGGAATGTCGTAGAGACATGAAACAAAAACCTCTATGCAGGTCTGACTGACTTCCTTCAGCAAAAATCAACAAGAAGTTGGCCAAAACCCCTTCAAAACAAAAGTTTCCTAAAAATGTCATTTTTGCCTCTTTGAGCTGTAATTTGACCCCCTTAAAATGCTTCAAAACTCACCAAACTGGACACACACATCAGGACTGGCGAAAACTGCGATATAATCCAAAAACATAACCCCAAAACTCAAAATTGCGCTCTAGCACCCCCTAGGAATAAAACACAGACAAAACAGCTCTTAGGAAGAAAACACAAACAAAAATGCTTCTAACTTGCAGTAGGAATGTCGTAGAGACATGAAACAAAAACCCCAGGATGCAGGGAAGGTAGGTAAAGAGCAGGTAAAGATATGTTGAATGGGTAAAGGCAGGAAACACCAGCAAAAGTCGGTCCCGTCCATCGCTGCTTGCAGCTTTAATTTATTTAATTTTATAAAGAAACGCCACGTTTTACGCGGCCCAAACGTTGTGGTTAATTTAGCACCAAAACAATGCTTGCATTTGAAAATAGTGGAAATCTCTTATTTTAAGGTATTTTTGGCTTCTAAGAGGTTAGCTAATTTGACTTGTTTTGGAAAGTCTTGACAAGCCGTAATTTTTTGTTCTATTGGCAGTTAATTTTGCTCAGTTCAAATAAAATACCCCTCATTTCTGTATTTTTTTCTTTTTTGTTTTTGAAGGCTGACTTTTTGCAGTGTGCTTCTTTGCTATCACTTTTACCAACATATTTGTACATACCGTATGTGCTGATATTGCTTTATTGTTGTTGTTTTTGTCTCTCTGTCTTATCTACCTCTTTTTCCCCCCTTTCTATCCCCCCCTGCTCCGGCCCGGTTGCACCAAATAATAATATAAAGACATTTAATAAAGTCAAATACAAATAAAGCAACAAGAGAAAAGTCCGACACTTCTCTTTTGTAAAGTCAATCTGAACAACCGATACGGGCACCTACATTTACTACAGTGGGGCAAAAAAGTATTTAGTCGGCCAGCGATTGTGCAAGTTCTCCCACTTCAAAGGATGACAGAGGTCTGATATTTTCATCATAGGTACACTTCAACTGTGAGAGACAGAATGGGAAAAGAAAATCCAGGAATTCACATTGTAGGAATTAAAAAAAAAAATTGTAAATTATGGTGGACAATAAGTATTTGGTCAAGCATTCAAAGCTCTCACTGATGGAAGGAGGTTTTGGCTCCAAATCTCACGATACATGGCCCCATTCATTCTTTCCTTAACACGGATCAATCGTCCTGTCCCCTTAGCAGAAAAACAGCCCCAAAGCATGATTTTCCCACCCCCATGCTTCACAGTAGTTATGGTGTTCTTGGAATGCAACTCAGTATTCTTCTTCCTCCAAACACCACCAGTTGAGTTTATACCAAAAAGTTCTATTTTGGTTTCATCTGACCACATGACATTCTCCCAATCCTCTGCTGTATCATCCATGTATCCATTTTGGTATAAACTCAACTGGTGGTGTTTGGAGGAAGAAGAATACTGAGTTGCATCCCAAGAACACCATACCTACTGTGAAGCATGGGGGTGGAAACATCATGCTTTGGGGCTGTTTTTCTGCTAAGGGGACAGGACGATTGATCCGTGTTAAGGAAAGAATGAATGGGGCCATGTATCGTGAGATTTGGAGCCAAAACCTCCTTCCATCAGTGAGAGCTTTGAATGGTTGACCAAATACTTATTTTCCGCCATCATTTACAAATAAATTATTTAAAATTCCTACAATGTCAATTCCTGGATTTTTTTTTTCCCATTCTGTCTCTCACAGTTGAAGTGTACCTATGATGAAAATTACAGACCTCTGTCATCCTTTGAAGTGGGAGAACTTGCACAATCGCTGGCTGACTAAATACTTTTTTGCCCCTACTGTACATCAACTATATGATTTGCCTGAGAAGCTGGACAGGACAAAAAAAAACAGCAAAAAAAAAAGGAAATAGCCATGAAAATAAAGAAAACCCATTGAATGAGAAGGTGTGTCCAAACTGTCGGTGTGTACTGTGTGTCAAACTCGCATCAACGGGAGCGGGCGTTGCGTCCAATCCCTGTCCGAGGTATGTGGGAAGAGGCGGGGGGTCCAAGGTAAGCGGCGAGTGGAAGCCAGGCATCCCTCTGTGCTCCATGCCTGCCCCGAGGCCGACGCTAATACATCACATAATGGGCGGATTGTGCCGGGCTGCCGCTCCCATAGAGACGCTCATCAAGGCAATTAGAGGGGAGCGGCCGGGGGGGTGGGGGGGTGGGGGGGGGGGGTGTGGGGAATCAAGATGCGGCTACCTCGCCGGAGGAGAGAGTTGGCTGATGGTCTTAAAAGCACACTATTGGCTTTTTTGTTCTGCCCGCCATGCTTCTGCTCGACCCGCCTCCTTGCCAGAGAGAGCCTTCCCGTACCAGGGATGCTCTGTTTAGACCAGGGGTCTCAGACACGTTATTTTGCGACCCCCAGCTTAATCCGAGAGTTTAATGTCAGTTCAGCCCGCAAGTTTTATACAAACCCCGTTTCCATTTGAGTTGGGGAATTGTGTTCGATGTAAATACAAACGGAATACAATGATTTGCAGATCCTTTGGGGCGGTGTAGCTCGGTTGGTAGAGTGGCCGTGCCAGCAACTTGAGGGTTGCAGGTTCGATTCCCGCTTCCGCCATCCTAGTCACTGCCGTTGTGTCCTTGGGCAAGACACTTTACCCACCTGCTCCCAGTGCCACCCACACTGGTTTAAATGTAACTTAGATATTGGGTTTCACTATGTAAAAGCGCTTTGAGTCACTAGAGAAAAGCGCTATATAAATATAATTCACAATTCACAATTCAACCCATATTCAGTTGAATATGCTACAAAGACAACATATTTGATGTTCAAACTCATAAACTTTTTTTTTTTTTTGCAAATAATAATTAACTTATAATTTCATGGCTGCAACACGTGCCAAAGTAGTTGGGAAAGGGCATGTTCACCACTGTGTTACATCACCTTTTCTTTTAACAACACTCAATAAACGTTTGGGAACTGAGGAAACTAATTGTTGAAGCTTTGAAAGTGGAATTCTTTCCCATTCTTGTTTTATGTAGAGCTTCAGTCCTTCAACAGTCCGCTGTCGTATTTTACGCTTCATAATGCGCCACACATTTTCCATGGGGGACAGGTCTGGACGAAGTGAAGTGAAGTGTGTGAAATATATTTATATAGCGCTTTTCTCAAGTGACTCAAAGCGCTTTACATTCATTGTGAAACCCAATATCTACTGTAAGTTACATTTAAACCAGTGTGGGTGGCACTGGGAGCAGGTGGGTAAAGTGTCTTGCTCAAGGACACAACGGCAGTGACTAGGATGGTGCAAGCGGGGATCGAACCTGCAACCCTCAAGTTGCTGGCACGGCCACTCTACCATTGATTGATTGATTGATTGATACTTTTATTAGTAGATTGCACAGTACAGTACATATTCCGTACAATTGACCACTAAATGGTAACACCCCAATAAGTTTTTCAACTTGTTTAAGTCGGGGTCCACGTTAATCAATTCATGGTGAGCTATACCGCCCCAAAGGATCTGCAAATCATTGTATTCCGTTTGTATTTACATCTAACACAATTTCCCAACTCAAATGGAAACGGGGTTTGTATAAAACTTGCGGGCTGAACTGACATTACACTCTCAGATTAAGGTGGGGGTCGCAAAATAACGTAGCATCCCGGTAGCATCCACAGCACTCCGCCAAAAACGGAGGGACAATACAAAACCATGGTGCACTGGACCCCAGCGCCGATACTCCGACAGAGAGTCGCTGGCCGAATCGGACATGTGTAATAATTAGTCCTGATGTTAATGTTAGGCTAATTGTGCTACCGTAGCTGTAAACTACCCTTTTTTTTTTTTTTTGGTCATGAAAAAGGGAGTTTTTTTGGGTTGGTGCACTAATTGTATCTCGTGTTTTTTATGTTGATTTAATACAAAAAATAAAAATACAAATAAATCCATCCATCCATCCATTTTCTACCGCTTATTCCCTTTTGGGGTCGCGGGGGGAGCTGGCGCCTATCTCAGCTACAATCGGGCGGAAGGCGGGGTACACCCTGGACAAGTCGCCTCCTCATCGCAGGGCCAACACAGATAGACAGACAACATTCACACACTAGGGACCATTTAGTGTTGCCAATCAACCTATCCCCAGGTGCATGTCTTTGGAGGTGGGAGGAAGCCGGAGTACCCGGAGGGAACCCACGCATTCACGGGGAGAACATGCAAACTCCACACAGAAAGATCCCGAGCCTGGATTTGAACCCAGGACTGCAGGACCTTCGTATTGTGAGGCAGACGCACTAACCCCTCTGCCACCGTGAAGCCTACAAATAAATAATTAATTAATAATTAATAATAGGGCCCGCGTCAGCAAATGCACTCATTAACCTGGAACATGTCACAGCCAGGCAGGGTGGGGCCGCAAAGCAAGCACTCTGCCGGTGGTGGCACAATTACAGCCCCCTAAATAATTCTATACTTTAAAGAACCCCATGAGTAAAACGGACCTGGGCGGGCGCCGCGCGGCTTGCCCTAGAAACTTGTTAAATGCGGCAGAGGTAAATGGATTCATCCCAAAAATTGCTGTCACAATTACGGCTTAGCCAAAGCGAGGGAAATCGCTCATTTGCCGTTTTTTTTTTTTTTTTTTCCCTCTCTTGGGCAAAAAATAGCAACCGGCTTATGAATAGCTCATCTGTTGTTTTCAGCCCATCAGAGAGCGAGTTAAGCTTCTTCTGTAAACATGATTAAATACAGTAAATGGGGACTTGTGCCAGGAAAGCGGTGTGTGTGTGTGTGTGTGTGTGTGTGTGTGTGTGTGTGTGTGTGTGTGTGTGTGTGTGTGTGTGTGTGTGTGTGTGTGTGTCCCAATCGCTCACTCTCCAGATGCTAATAGAACATTTTGATAACCTCTTACATTTGTAGGTGGGATGGGCATTTATTAGCATGGACACAGTAGTACTGGGATGATAAAAAAAAAGTACAAATGTATCAGTGGGGCGGTTTAGCTCGGTTGGTAGAGCGGCCGTGCCAGCAACTTGAGGGTTGCAGGTTCAATTCCCGCCTCTGCCAACCTAGTCACTGCCGTTGTGTCCTTGGGCAAGACACTTTACCCAAACCAGTGTGCCACCCACACTGGTTTGAATGTAACTTAGATATTGGGTTTCACTATGTAAAGCGCTTTGAGTCACTAGAGAAAAAGCGCTATATAAATATAATTCACTTCACTAGTACTGGGCGGCATAATTTTTTTTATTTTTTTTATTTTTATTAAATCAACATAAAAACACAAGATACACTTACAATTAGTGCACCAACCCAAAAACCCTCCCTTTTTCATGACCCAAAAAAAATAATAATAAAATAATTGTTTTAGATCAGTGGTCAGCAACCTTTTTGAAAGCAAGAGCTACTTCTTGGGTACTGATTAATGCCAAGGGCTACCAGTTTGATACACACTTCAATAAATTGCCAGAAATAACCAATTTGCTCAATTTACCTTTAATAAATAAATCTATATATACATATAAGAAAAAGGGTATTTCTGTCTGTCATTCCGTCGTACATTTTTTTTCCTTTTACGGAAGGTTTTTTGTAGAAAATAAATGATGAAAAAAACACGTAATTGAAAGGTTTAAAAGAGGAGAAAACACAAAAAAATGAAAATTACATTTTGAAACATAGCTTATCTTTGATTTCGACTCTTTAAAATTCAAAATTCAACCGAAAAAAATAAGAAAAAAAAATAGCTATTTCGAATCTTTTTGAAAAAATTTAAAAAAGAATTTATGGAACATCATTAGTCATTTTTCCTGATTAAGATTAATTTTTAGAATTTTAAAGACTTAAAGACACTTAAATAAATTGCCAGAAATAGCCAATTTGCTCTATTTACCTTTAATAAATAAATCTATATATATATAAAAAAATGGGTATTTCTGTCTGTCATTCCGTCATACATTTTTTTCCTTTTACGAAAGGTTTTTTGTAGAGAATAAATGATGTAAAAAACACTTAATTGAACGGTTTAAAAGAGGAGAAAACACAAAAAAATGAAAATTACATTTTGAAACATAGTTTATCTTCGATTTCAACTTTTTAAAATTCAAAATTCAACCGAAAAAAATAAGAAAAAAAAATAGCTATTTCGAATCTTTTTGAAAAAATTAAAAAAATAATTTATGGAACATCATTGGTAATTTTTCCTGATTAAGATTAATTTTTAGAATTTTAAAGACTTAAAAACACTTAAATAAATTGCCAGAAATAGCCAATTTGCTCTATTTACCTTTAATAAATAAATCTATATATATAAAAAAATGGCTATTTCTGTCTGTCATTCCATCGTACATTTTGTTTCCTTTTACGAAAAGTTTTTTGTAGACAATAAATGATGAAAAAAACACTAATTGAACGGTTCAAAAGAGGAGAAAACACAAAAAAATGAAAATTACATTTTGAAACATAGCTTATCTTTGATTTCGACTCTTTAAAATTCAAAATTCAACCGAAAAAAATAAGAAAAAAAAATAGCTATTTCGAATCTTTTTGAAAAAATTAAAAAAAGAATTTATGGAACATCATTGGTAATTTTTCCTGATTAAGATTAATTTTTAGAATTTTAAAGACTTAAAGACACTTAAATAAATTGCCAGAAATAGCCAATTTGCTCTATTTACCTTTAATAAATAAATCCGTATATATAAAAAAAAGGGTATTTCTGTCCGTCATTCCGTCGTACATTTTTTTTCCTTTTACGGAAGGTTTTTTGTAGAAAATAAATGATGAAAAAAACACGTAATTGAAAGGTTTAAAAGAGGAGAAAACACAAAAAAATGAAAATTACATTTTGAAACATAGCTTATCTTTGATTTCGACTCTTTAAAATTCAAAATTCAACCGAAAAAAAAAGAAAAAAAATAGCTATTTCGAATCTTTTTGAAAAAATTAAAAAAATAATTTATGGAACATCATTAGTCATTTTTCCTGATTAAGATGAATTTTTAGAATTTTAAAGACTTAAAGACACTTAAATAAATTGCCAGAAATAGCCAATTTGCTCTATTTACCTTTAATAAATAAATCTATATATATATAAAAATGGGTATTTCTGTCCGTCATTCCGTCGTACATTTTTTTCCTTTTACGAAAGGTTTTTTGTAGACAATAAATGATGAAAAAAACACTTAATTGAACGGTTTAAAAGAGGAGAAAACACAAAAAAAAGAAAATTAAATTTTGAAACATAGCTTATCTTTGATTTCGACTCTTTAAAATTCAAAATTCAACCGAAAAAAATAAGAAAAAAAAAATAGCTATTTCGAATCTTTTTGAAAAAATTAAAAAAATAATTTATGGAACATCATTAGTCATTTTTCCTGATTAAGATTAATTTTTAGAATTTTAAAGACTTAAAGACACTTAAATAAATTGCCAGAAATAGCCATTTTGCTCTATTTACCTTTAATAAATAAATCTATATATATAAAAAAATGGGTATTTCTGTCTGTCATTCCATCGTAGATTTTGTTTCCTTTTTACGAAAGGTTTTTGGTAGAGAATAAATGATGAAAAAAAACACTTAATTGAACGGTTTAAAAGAGGAGAAAACACAAAAAAATGAAAATTACATTTTGAAACATAGTTTATCTTTGATTTCGACTCTTTAAAATTCAAAATTAAACCGAAAAAAATAAGAGAAAAACTAGCTATTTTGAATCTTTTTGAAAAAAAAAAATAATAATAATAATTTATGGAACATCATTAGTCATTTTTCCTGATTAAGATTAATTTTTAAAATGTTAAAGACATGTTTTAAATAGGTTAAAATCCAATCTGCACTTTGTTAGAATATATAACAAATTGGACCAAGCTATATTTCTAACAAAGACAAATCATTATTTCTTCTAGATTTTCCAGAACAAACATTTTAAAAGAAATTCAAAAGACTTTGAAATAAGATTTAAATCTGTTTTTCTAGATTTGCCAGAATAATTTTTTTGAATTTTAATCATAAGTTTGAAGAAATATTTCACAAATATTCTTCGTCGAAAAAAACAGAAGCTAAAATGAAGAATTAAATCAAAATGTATTTATTATTCTTTACAATAAAAAAAATACTTGAACATCGGTCTAAAATGTCAGGAAAGACGAGGAAGGAATTTAAAAGGTACAAAGGTATATGTGTTTAAAAATCCTAAAATCATTTTTAAGTTTGCATTTTTTTTCTAAAATTGTCTTTCTGAAAGTTATAAGAAGCAAAGTAAATAAATAAATCATTTTTTTTTAACAAGTGAAGACCAAGTCTTTCAAATATTTTCTTGGATTTTCAAATTCTATTTGAGTTTTGTCTCTCTTAGAATTAAAAATGTCCAGCAAAGCGAGACCAGCTTGCTAGTAAATAAATACAATTTAAAAAATAAAGGCAGCTCACTGGTAAGTGCTGCTATTTTTAGAACAGGCCAGCGGGCGACTCATTTGGTCCTTATGGGCGACCTGGTGCCCGCGGGCACTGCGTTGGTGACCTCTGTTTTAGATGATAGAAAAAAATATGGACTCACAGAACTCAGAATCTGAGCACAGTCTTCACGTCTATAACCTTACACAAAGAAAATAGCCCCGTCAGAGCCATTAGCTGACATCTGGTATTTTTCCGTCTTTGCCAAAAGGTGTCAAAAGTGGTCCTGAGCATATTGTAGAAATAAACTTTACATGTTACTAAATGAGCTACTTTCATACTTGCTAACCTCGACTCCGAACCGACCCAGCGAGAGCAGAAGATCCTGGCCAGATGAAGCCGTCAGGACCACATCATCTGCAAAAAGCAGAGACCTAATCCTGCGGTTACCAAACCAGATCCCCTCAACACCTTGACTGTGCCTTGAAATTCTGTCCATAAAAGTTCTGAACAGAATGGGTGACAAAGGACAGCCTTGGCGGAGTCCAACCCTCACTGGAAATGTGTTGGACTTACTGCCGGCAATGTGGACCAAGCTCTGGCACTGATCGTATTATGTTAGATCCACTATGGACTGGACTCACACGATTATGTTAGATCCACTATGGACTGGACTCACACGATTATGTTAGATCCACTATGGACTGGACTCTTACACTATTATGTTAAATCCACTATGGACTGGACTCTCACTAGTATGTTAGATCCACTATGGACTGGACTCTCACTATTATGTTAGATCCACTATGGACTGGACTCTCACACCATTATGTTAGATCCACTATGGACTGGACTCTCACTATTATGTTAGATCCACTATGGACTGGACTCTCACACTATTATGTTAGATCCACTATGGACTGGACTCTCACTATTATGTTAGATCCACTATGGACTGTACTCTCACTATTATGGTAGATCCACTATGCGCTGGACTCTCACTATTATGTTAGAGCATCTATGGACTGGACTCTCACTATTATGTTAGATCCACAATGGACTGGACTCTCACTATTATGTTAGATCCACTATGGACTGGACTTTCACTCTATTATGTTAGATCCACTATGAACTGGACTCACACGATTATGTTAGATCCACTATGGACTGGACTCACACAATTATGTTAGATCCACTATGGACTGGACTCTTACACTATTATGTTAGATCCACTATGGACTGGACTCTCACTAGTATGTTAGATCCACTATGGACTGGACTCTCACTATTATGTTAGATCCACTATGGACTGGACTCTCACACCATTATGTTAGATCCACTATGGACTGGACTCTCACTATTATGTTAGATCCACTATGGACTGGACTCTCACTATTATGTTAGATCCACTATGGACTGGACTTTCACTCTATTATGTTAGATCCACTATGGACTGGACTCACACGATTATGTTAGATCCACTATGGACTGGACTCACACGATTATGTTAGATCCACTATGGACTGGACTCACACGATTATGTTAGATCCACTATGGACTGGACTCTTACACTAGTATGTTAGATCCACTATGGACTGGACTTTCACTCTATTATGTTAGATCCACTATGGACTGGACTCTTACACTATTATGTTAGATCCACTATGGACTGGACTCACACGATTATGTTAGATCCACTATGGACTGGACTCACACGATTATGTTAGATCCACTATGGACTGGACTCTTACACTAGTATGTTAGATCCACTATGGACTGGACTCTCACTATTATGTTAGATCCACTATGGACTGGACTCTCACACCATTATGTTAGATCCACTATGGACTGGACTCTCACTATTATGTTAGATCCACTATGGACTGGACTCTCACTATTATGTTAGATCCACTATGGACTGGACTCTTACACTATTATGTTAGATCCACTATGGACTGGACTCACACGATTATGTTAGATCCACTATGGACTGGACTCACACGATTATGTTATATCCACTATGGACTGGACTCTTACACTATTATGTTAGATCCACTATGGACTGGACTCACACGATTATGTTAGATCCACTATGGACTGGACTCACACGATTATGTTAGATCCACTATGGACTGGACTCTTACACTAGTATGTTAGATCCACTATGGACTGGACTCTCACTATTATGTTAGATCCACTATGGACTGGACTCTCACACCATTATGTTAGATCCACTATGGACTGGACTCTCACTATTATGTTAGATCCACTATGGACTGGACTCTCACTATTATGTTAGATCCACTATGGACTGGACTTTCACTCTATTATGTTAGATCCACTATGGACTGGACTCACACGATTATGTTAGATCCACTATGGACTGGACTCTCACTATTATGTTAGATCCACTATGGACTGGACTTTCACTCTATTATGTTAGATCCACTATGGACTGGACTCTCACTATTATGTTAGATCCACTATGGACTGGACTCTCTATATTATGTTAGATCCACTATGGACTGGACTCTCACTATTATGTTAGATCCACTATGGACTGGACTCTCACACTATTATGTTAGATCCACTATGGACTGGACTTTCACACTATTATGTTAGATCCACTATGGACTGGACTCTCACACTATTATGTTAGATCCACTATGGGCTGGACTCTCACTATTATGTTAGATCCACTATGGACTGGACTCTCACACTATTATGTTAGATCCACTATGGACTGGACTCTCACACTATTATGTTAGATCCACTATAAACTGGACTCTCACTATTATGTTAGATCCACTATGGACTGGACTCTCACACTATTATGTTAGATCCACTATGGACTGGACTCTCACACTATTATGTTAGATCCACTATGGACTGGACTCTCACTATTATGTTAGATCCACTATGGACTGGACTCCCACTATTATGTTAGATCCACTATGGACTGGACTCTCACACTATTATGTTAGATCCACTATGGACTGGACTCTGACTATTATGTTAGATCCATTATGGACTGGACTTTCACACTATTTTGTTAGATCCACTATGGGCTGGACTCTCTCACTGTTATGTTAGATCCATTATGGACTGTACGCTCACTATTATGTTGGATCCACTATGGACTGGACTTTCACACTATTTTGTTAGATCCACTGTGGACTGGACTTTCACACTATTATGTTAGATCCACTATGGACTGGACTTTCACACTATTATGTTTGATCCACTATGGACTGGACTTTTACAATATTATGTTAGATCCACTATGGACTGGACTCTCACACTATTATTTTAGATCCACTATGGACTGGACTCTCACTATTATGTTAGATCCACTATGGACTGGACTCTCACACTATTATGTTAGATCCACTATGGACTGGACTCTCACTATTATGTTAGATCCACTATGGACTGGAATCTAGTTATTATGTTAGATCCACTATGGACTGGACTCTCACTATTATGTTAGATCCACTATGGACTGGACTCTCACTATTATGTTAGATCCACTATGGACTGGACTTTCACACTATTATGTTTGATCCACTATGGACTGGACTTTTACAATATTATGTTAGATCCACTATGGACTGGACTCTCACACTATTATGTTAGATCCACTATGGACTGGACTTTCACACTATTATGTTAGATCCACTATGGACTGGACTTTCACACTATTATGTTTGATCCACTATGGACTGGACTTTTACAATATTATGTTAGATCCACTATGGACTGGACTCTCACACTATTATGTTAGATCCACTATGGACTGGACTCTCACACTATTATGTTAGATCCACTATGGACTGGACTTTCACACTATTATGTTAGATCCACTCAACGTCCATTGCATCCAGTCTCCCCTAAAGCAGTGGTCCCCAACCTTTTTGTATTTCCGACCGGTCAACGCTTGATAATTTATCCCGCGGCCCGGTGGTTGGGGACCACTGCCCTAGAGGGCAGGGGGGTCATCTCCAAGGTTTCTCATAGTCATTCACATTGACGTCCCACTAGGTTGTGAGTTTTTCCTTGCCCTTTCATGGGCTCTGAACAGAGGATGTTGTGGCTTGTGCAGCCCTTTGAGACACTTGTGATTTAGAGCTATATAAATAAACATCGATTGATTGATTGAATTAAACCTGATAGTTTAAGCTGTAAATTATTCAAAATCTTTTACAAGGTTCGAACAATTTGAGACAAATCTAACGTCAAATCGACTGCGATAAAAAGGGTCTGAGGGTCCAGCAGATTCTCGGGTTATCACACGTTGCCAGATTAGTAGCAGTCAGAAATTCATCAGCAGAAAAGTGGACGCCTGCTTCTAATTAGGAAACGGGAAAGCTGCCCTGCAGCATCCAGCCTTCCATCGCTTTTCAATCCCAGCTTGGAGATCCAGTAACAGGATGAGAAGGGCGATCAAGTGTCATTCTGCTGAAGGGGGAAAAAAAAAAAAAGGGCGCGCAAATGGGATTTCTGGTATAACAAAAAAAAAAAAGAAAAAAGGGTGGGCTCAAATTGAGAAGCTGAGCTCCGCGTGCAAACCACGACGGGTTTGGGTGGGCAGGAAATAGGCTGCAAGCCCACCTTTTATGACTCCCAGCTGTCAGGCCGCCGGAGGCATGGAGGGCAAGCAAGGAGAAGAAGAAGAGGATGCTGGGTAACTGGTGTCTTCAACTATACTAAGTCTTTCAATGCTTGGAATCTGCGCTTTTGGAGAATATACTAGTTACTATCATCATCTAATTACCGTATTACCTTGAATTGGGGACCACTATATAGTATGCGCCTGCCTAGAATTACTGCCGGGTCAAACTAGTTTCGCAAAATATTATTTTTATTAGCGCATGTCTAGAATTTCCGCAGGGTCAAACTCGTCACGTCACGAGTGACACTTCACCTGTCATCATTTTCAAAATGGAGGAGGCTGATTTCAATCATTTGAAATGGCATAAAGGGAAGAAGATTAAGAGCTCTTCAGTAGGGTTTAAGGTCCAAGCTATTGAATATGCTAAAAAGAACAGTAAGCAGCTATGTTTTATTAATATACCGTAGCCGCGTGTGTCAAATATGAGTCATTAAATGACTCCCGCCTCCTGGTGGTAGAGGGCGCTAGTGATCCTTCTTGCGACTACTCGGCTGCAGAAGAAGTGACAACAAGCAGCAATCGTTTATTTTTTCCTCTCGCTTGCACTTTTAACATGGAGGATTACATATCTAAAATAAAACAGTTTTCTAAACTGGACTTTCAATGGAAGCAGGAGGTAATAAAGGAAGATCCCCATCGAGACAGAGAGACTTTTAAAACTGAAGAAAGATAAGGAAGACTTCTATAAACAAGTTATCGATGCTTTTGATCAGAAGGAGCTGTGCATGGACTTCATTTATAAGTAAAGGTAAGACCATAATAACGTTGTTTTTTAATTAAATGTGCTTTTCATGATGGTATCTTTACATCACACTCAAATTTATAAACGCAGGCCTAAATTTACCGCATGCCTTTGGTAAACGCCAGAGTGTGAATAGGTTTTAAATTAATTAGCACCCCGGCAGAAATACAACGAAATACGGTAATTACTGTGGAGAGGTGGGGCCGGCAGTCCGACAGCAAGGCAGGGCACGAGGAGGCGTGGCGGCGAGGAGGGGTGGACGGCGAGCAAGCAGCGAGGCGGGGCGCACCGGAAACGACGCCGCAATCGTCATCAGGTGCAGCACATTTAAATAATCCTTGCGCACTCTGTAAAAGGGCGACAGCCGGAAAGGTGGAGGAGAGAGGCAGAGACCTTGAGACGAAGCCGGAGAGAAGCTGTGGAACAGGAAGAGAGCCCGAGGAAGACGCAGACGCGGCTGGCTGAAAAGCGAAAGCTGTAAGGTTTTATTGAAATAATAAAACAAAAGTCACAAACTGCTCGACGTCATGTCTATCTTTGGTGGTCCATGGAACCCGGACGGAGAGACTCGGTCACAGTAACTGTGGTCATCTAATTAGTTACTATGGTCATCTAATTAGTTACTATGGTCATCTAATTAGTTACCATGGTCATCTAGTTAGCTACCATGGTAATCTAGTTAGTTACTATGGTCATCTAATTAGTTACCATGGTCATCTAGTTAGTTACTATGGTCATCTAGTTAGTTACTATGGTCATCTAGTTAGTTACTATGGTCATCTAATTAGTTACTTTGGTCATCTAATTAGTTACCATGGTCATCTAGTTAGTTACTATGGTCATCTAACTAGTTACTATGGTCATCTAATTAGTTACTATGGTCATCTAACTAGTTACTATGGTCATCTAGTTAGTTACCATGGTCATCTAGTTAGTTACTATGGTCATCCAATTAGTTACCATGGTCATCTACTTAGTTACCATGGTCATCTAATTAGTTACTATGGTCATCTAATTAGTTACCATGGTCATCTAGTTAGTTACTATGGTCATCTAATTAGTTACCATGGTCATCTACTTAGTTACCATGGTCATCTAATTAGTTACTATGGTCATCTAATTAGTTACCATGGTCATCTAGTTAGTTACTATGGTCATCTAATTAGTTACTATGGTCATCTAATTAGTTACTATGGTCATCTACTTAGTTACCATGGTCATCTAATTAGTTACCATGGTCATCTAATTAGTTACTATGGTCATCTAATTAGTTACCATGGTCATCTAATTAGTTACTATGGTCATCCTATTAGTTACTATGGTCATCTACTTAGTTACCATGGTCATCTAATTAGTTACTATGGTCATCTAATTAGTTACCATGGTCATCTAGTTAGTTACCATGGTAATCTAGTTAGTTACTATGGTCATCTAATTAGTTACCATGGTCATCTAGTTAGTTACCATGGTCATCTAGTCAGTTACTATGGTCATCTAATTAGTTACCATGGTAATCTAGTTAGTTACCATGGTCATCTAATTAGTTACCATGGTCATCTAATTAGTTACCATGGTCATCTAGTTAGTTACTATGGTCATCTAATTAGTTACTATGGTCATCTAATTAGTTACTATGGTCATCTAATTAGTTATTATGGTCATCTAATTAGTTACCATGGTCATCTAATTAGTTACTATGGTCATCCCATTAGTTACTATGGTCATCTACTTAGTTACCATGGTCATCTAATTAGTTACTATGGTCATCTAATTAGTTACCATGGTCATCTAGTTAGTTACCATGGTAATCTAGTTAGTTACTATGGTCATCTAATTAGTTACCATGGTCATCTAATTAGTTACTATTGTCATCTAATTAGTTACCATGGTCATCTAGTTAGTTACCATGGTCATCTAGTCAGTTACTATGGTCATCTAATTAGTTACCATGGTAATCTAGTTAGTTACCATGGTCATCTAATTAGTTACCATGGTCATCTAATTAGTTACTGTGGTCATCTAGTTAGTTACTATGGCAATCTACGTCACAGCAGCTCAGACGAGGCACCAAGCAGTGTGGGCGGGAAGCGTTTCCACAGATGCGGAAGGAGATTTTCACAACAAAGTTCTAAAGCTTAGTGATATATCAGATTGTAGGGGGGTTTATTTTGTACCCCTCGCATTCATATTTCACTGTTTGTTGCATTTTACGTCGATCAGAAGGGGGTGTGATGTACATATGTTGTCAATATTAAGTGTTTTATCGTTCATAGAAAATTTTAAAATTCCATTACAATTTTTTAAAACGGTCTGTCATAATGTTTTTAGCATTCAATCAGACATTATTGTGAGTTTTTGTATTAGTGTTCCTAAAAATAGATATGGCGGCCCCCAGACACATTTTTTTTCTTTAAATGCAACCCCTGAATCAAAATAATTGCACAGGCCTGGACTACGGTGTCCGCACGGACTACAACGGCGGAAGTCCGCAAATTTCCAGGACTTATGCAGATCTCAAATACAGATCAGCAAGTACCAGAAGGAAATAAGTTGCTTCTTATCATAATATCGCAAAACAAAACGCCAGATAATGTCTTACCTTATACACACACCATAATAATACTCCCATGTTGAAGCACAGTACAATCCATCAAAAGGTGTGGCTTCATAGCTTACCAAAGTCCTACTAACACATTTGGATATATTTTTGAGCGCAGTGTGTAATGTGAAGTGAAGTGAATTATATTTACATAGCGCTTTTCTCTAGTGACTCAAAGCGCTTTACATAGTGAAACCCAATATCTAAGTTACATTTAAACCAGTGTGGGTGGCACTGGGAGCAGGTGGGTAAAGTGTCTTGCCCAAGGACACAACGGCAGTGACTAGGATGGCGGAAGCGGGAATCGAACCTGCAAGCCTCAAGTTGCTGGCACGGCTGCTCTACCAACCGAGCTATGCCGCCCCGTAATGTTCTATATTTTCAGTTTTGTTGTTTACTTGAGTAATATTGCAGTCTATAAATATTTGTGAATGTCCAGTGGGCCAGATTGAAAAGCTTAACGGCCAGCATGTGGTCCCCGGGCCTTAATTCGCCCAGTTCTGCCGTAATCATAAGCTTCTTCTTTTTCTCTACCTTCTTGTTATGTGACATTCATCCTCCGATGTTGCCATTTCTAATATAAAGTAGAGTAAAGTTCTTACTTATATCTGTCATAAACTCACCATGAAAGCACTAAAACATACCGGTATAGTGAGTTTCCATTATTCGCCCAAGGAACTTTAGTTATTAGAGAGTTCCGGTCGAACGTTTTTTCACGGGACACATTTCGGGTGTTGTTGTAGCACTAGTGAGCCCCGGATGAGGAGATGCTGCTCAGTTATTGATTGAAGTCTGAATGTCATTAAAACAGTTAGCGCCATCTTTTGACACTTCGTCCACTCCCGTCCTTGCACGCTACACCGCTACAACAAAGATGACGGGGAGAAGACGCCGTCGAAGGTGAGCCACGTAAATAAGACCGCCCACAAAACGCCGCATCCTGAAGGGACTGTCAGAAGGCGACTTTAAGATGTGTAAAACATCACCTATGCAACATTTTGACCAAAGAACCACCATCACATGTTATGCAGACCACGTAACATGTGAACTGACTCACCCTGACCTTTGAAGCCAACCTACCTTGGATTGATGTGAAAAACAGATAACATTGTTAGAGTAAATTCAAGACCGGCTGTGTCTGCATGCGGCCTGGCGGCAGACTAAACTGTCGTCTTCCAGGGTAAAGCTGGGCGATATATCAATATCCTGGATATATTGCGGGTTTGTCTCTATGCGATACAGAAAATGACTTTATGGTGATATTGGAGTATACCTTCTCACGCAGTTGCTTTTAGCTGCTGGCATTACACTACAGGCTCTTCTCACTCTTTCTTGTCTCTGCTTCTCACAGAGACGTAAAACAAGCGCACCTTCTTACACAAGTCACGTGTGCAACGTCACACGCTTCCGCGGAGCAGACAGGTAGCGACATGGTAACGATAGCTGTGGTGCTAGCGGTGCGGTGCGGGTGCTAATACGAAAGAGAGAAAGTGCGAATCTGGTAATAAATGGAGGAAGAATTAATTCCCGAGAAAAACATTACGGGGTCCATCGCCAGGCGGTGGTTTGGCTTCAGACGGGAATATGTCGAACATTTATGCGGCAAAAGCGTTGCTACAAAAAATAGCAGCACTGCTAATGTGGCGTCATTTGAAAAGTCACCCGCTCGAGCATAGGTGTCAAACTCTGGCCCGCGGGCCATATTTGGCCCGCCGTGTAATTTCATTTGGCCCTTGAGACAATATCAAATTAACATTAGAACTAACCCGCCGGTGTAACAATGCATTCACCGATTTCCCGGGAGACTCTCGAATTTCAGTACCCCTCCCGAAAAACTCCCGGTGCAACCATTCTCCCGAATTCCACCCGGACAACAATATTTAGGGCGTGCCTTAAAGGCACTGCCTTTAGCATTCTCTACAACCTGTCGTCACGGCCGCATTTCCTCACTACAAACAGCGTGCCGACCCAGTCACGTAATATATATGTGGCTTCTACACACATGTAAGTAAAGGCAAGGCATACTTGATCAACAGCATACAGGTCACACTGAGGGTGGCCATATAAACAACTTTAACACTGTTACAAATATGCGCCACACTGTGAACCCACACCAAACAAAAATAACAAACAAATTTTAGGAGAATATCCGCACCGTAACACAACAGAACAAATACCCAGAACCCCCTTGCAGCACTAACTCTTCCGGACCGCTACAATATACACCCCCTCCAACCCCCCGCCCGCCCACTTGAGCCCCGACATCAACTGAGCAGTAAAAAGACCTGAATGGTTTATTTATTCATTGTTATTTTATTTTCAAATGTATTAGCCTGTGGAAAATGTTGATATTTACCTCAGAAGGCTGCAAATACAAAAGAGGCATTCATTTTTTTATTTAAATTTGATTTGATATGCCATTGATATTTTTTTAATTATTATTGTTATTATTATTTGAAACTCAATTTTGCATGTCACTATAAAGTTATATAAGCCTTGTTTGTTCAATATTCAATGAAAAACTTGTTTGGGTCCCTATTAACTTCGGCCCGCGGCTTTGTTCAGTTTTTCCGCGCTAGAGAATGAGGAGTGCTTGAAACTCTTCATGTCAACATCTCCGTTCGGTGCCACACCAAAAAAATGCCGAAGCAACCGCATGAAACAAATAGTCAACAACAGAAGGAGATAACGTCGGCAGGAACCTACCACATAGTGAAGGACGTACACTATTTGTTTTCCTATTATGCGGCTCATTTTTATTTGACACAACTCGTAGCTTGTTTTAAAATGTCTCTGACAATCTTGCACTTTTTGTTTTGGAAATGACATGAATGTTTGTGCCACTGCTTAATAACTGTTTCATGAATACACTTTTAGTTGTGATTTCCTTCTCTGCAAGAAAGTTTAAAAGTAGCATATATTAATGCCGTATGAAGAAGAATGTTTGAATGTAGACTGGGAGACGGCAACCCGCGGCTCTTTAGCGCCGCCCTAGTGGCTCTCTGGAGCTTTTTCAAAAATATATAAAAAATGGAAAAGTGGGTAAAAAAAACATATTTTTTGTTTTAATTTGGTTTCTGCAGGAGGACAAACATGACCCAAACCTCCCTAATTGTAATAAAGCACACTGTTTATACTAAACATGCTTCACTGATTCGAATATTTGGCGAGCACCCTTTTGTCCTACTAATTGTTGCGGTCCTTGAACGCACCGTGGTTTGTTTACATGTACAACTTTCTCCGACTTTCTAGGACGTGTTTTAGGCCACTTCTTTTTCCCGTCTCATTTTGTCCGCCAAACTTTTAACGTTGTGCGTGAATGCACAAAGGGGAGTTTTGTTGATGTTATTGTTTTGTGTGGAGTGCTAATCAGACATATTTGGTCCCTGCATGACTGCAAGCTAATCGATGCTAACATGCTATTTAGGCTAGCTGTATGTACACATTGCATCATTATGGTAAATGGTTGTACTTGTATAGTGCTTTTCTAACCCTTTTTAGGGAGCCCAAAGCGCTTTGACAGTATTTCCACATTCACACAAACATTCACATGTTGTGTGAATTTGTGTATCAATCAATCAATCAATCAATGTTTATTTATATAGCCCCAAATCACAAATGTCTCAAAGGACTGCACAAATCATTACGACTACAACATCCTCGGAAGAACCCACAAAAGGGCAAGGAAAACTCACACCCAGTGGGCAGGGAGAATTCACATTCAGTGGGACGCCAGTGACAATGCTGACTATGAGAAACCTTGGAGAGGACCTCAGATGTGGGCAACCCCCCCCCTCTAGGGGACCGAAAGCAATGGATGTCGAGCGGGTCTAACATGATACTGTGAAAGTTCAATCCATAGTGGCTCCAAGACAGCAGTGAGAGTCCCGTCCATAGGAAACCATCTCAAGCGGATCAGCAGCGTAGAGATGTCCCCAACCGATACAGGCGAGCGGTCCATCCTGGGTCCCGACGAGCGGTCCATCCTGGGTCTCGACTCTGGACAGTCAGTACTTCATCCATGGTCATCGGACCGGACCCCCTCCACAAGGGAGGGGGGGACATAGGAGAAAGAAAAGAAGCGGCAGATCAACTGGTCTAAAAAGGAGGTCTATTTAAAGGCTAGAGTATACAGATGAGTTTTAAGATGAGACTTAAATGCTTCTACTGAGGTAGCATCTCGAACTGTTACCGGGAGGGCATTCCAGAGTACTGGAGCCCGAACGGAAAACGCTCTATAGCCCGCAGACTTTTTTTGAGCTCTAGGAATCACTAATAAGCCGGAGTCTTTTGAACGCAGATTTCTTGCCGGGACATATGGTACAATACAATCGGCAAGATAGGCTGGAGCTAGACCGTGTAGTATTTTATACGTAAGTAGTAAAACCTTAAAGTCACATCTTAAGTGCACAGGAAGCCAGTGCAGGTGAGCCAGTACAGGCGTAATATGATCAAACTTTCTTGTTCTTGTCAAAATATATGCGTCATTTGTAGCTATATTTGAGCTCATTTACTTTCCTTTAAGTCCTCTTGATTCAATTTATATCTCATGACACACTATCTGTATGTAATATGGCTTTTAATTGTTTGCGGCTCCAGACAGATTTGTTTTGTATATTTGGTCCAATATGGCTCTTTCAACATTTTGGGTTGCCGACCCCTGATGTAGACACATAGAATCATCATACTGCTGTGATTATATTCATCAAGTGTTCATTCAAGGCTAAGGCAAAATATGGAGATATATATGGTGTATCGTGACATGGCCTAAAAATATTGAGATAATAATAATAAAAGGCCGTATCACCCAGCCCCATAACAGGGTATCCTTTATGTGGATAAAACATTCGACCGGATGTCCACTAAAGACGCTGAGATCATTATCCATGCGTTTGTTACGTCTCGCCTCGATTACTGTAACGTATTATTTTGGGGTCTCCCCATGTCTAGCATTAAAAGATTACAGTTGGTACAAAATGCGGCTGCTAGACTTTTGACAAGAACAAGAAAGTTTGATCACATTACGCCTGTACTGTATATACCTTTATATACATATATACATACATTTATACCTATACTGTATATACCTTTATATACATATATACATACATTTATACCTATACTGTATATACCTTTATATACATATATACATACATATATACCTATACTGTATATACCTTTATATACATATATACATACATATATACCTATACTGTATATACCTTTATATACATATATACATACATATATACCTATACTGTATATACCTTTATATACATACATATATACATACATATATACCTATACTGGCTCACCTGCACTGGCTTCCTGTGCACTTAAGATGTGACTTTAAGGTTTTACTACTTACGTATAAAATACTACACGGTCTAGCTCCATCCTATATTGCCGATTGTATTGTACCATATGTCCCGGCAAGAAATCTGCGTTCAAAGGACTCCGGCTTGTTAGTGATTCCCAAAGCCCCAAAAAAAGTCTGCGGGCTATAGAGCGTTTTCCGTTCGGGCTCCAGTACTCTGGAATGCCCTCCCGGTAACAGTTCGAGATGCCACCTCAGTAGAAGCATTTAAGTCTCACCTTAAAACTCATTTGTATACTCTAGCCTTTAAATAGACTCCCTTTTTAGACCAGTTGATCTGCCGTTTCTTTTCTTTTTCTTCTATGTCCCACTCTCCCTTGTGGAGGGGGTCCTATCCGATCCGGTGGCCATGTACTGCTTGCCTGTGTATCGGCTGGGGACATCTCTGCGCTGCTGATCCGCCTCCGCTTGGGATGGTTTCCTGCTGGCTCCGCTGTGAACGGGACTCTCGCTGCTGTGTTGGATCTGCTTTGGACTGGACTCTCGCGACTGTGTTGGATCCATTGTGGATTGAACTTTCACAGTATCATGTTAGACCCGCTCGACATCCATTGCTTTCCTCCTCTCCAAGGTTCTCATAGTCATCATTGTCACCGACGTCCCACTGGGTCATTATTGTCACCGATGTCCTACTGGGTGTGAGTTTTCCTTGCCCTTATGTGGGCCTACCGAGGATGTCGTAGTGGTTTGTGAAGCCCTTTGAGACACTAGTGATTTAGGGCTATATAAGTAAACATTGATTGATTGATTGATGATGTACCGGAGAGCCCCTTTCGGCTCAGACAGAAGCTGAAGCTTCCACTCCTCACTCACGCTAACAGATCTCCGCCGTCTCGCACACGCTGCAATTTACGAGTGAACAAAGCCGGGGTGACACCCGGTGACATACGGCGGAAGTCTTCATAAAGGGACAGGGGCTGTGGCTAGGAGAAAGGGTGTGGTAAACAAGATGAATATCTTCCCCAATGTCAACACGATTTACACAGACAACATGCGGCCACCTGTCTCCCGGGCAAATAAGAGCCGAGATTTAAGACCCTCCTCTTGGGTTTTGCTCTTTCCATCCTCCAGCACCACGTCACCTATGTTGGAAAGCACGCCAGCTGGCATATTCTCCTAAGAACTAGTCCTCTGCAGTTAACATTTGTTTTTGGGCAAATCCTTTTTTATGTTTGGGGGGAAAAAAATAGCCTGGTCCATCGCAGAGGGTGCTGGTTCTCAGGAGGATACAATGAGATCCCTGAACTGATATAAAACTGTAGAAAATTGAGTAGATGGCGAGTTATTGTGATGTGTATTGGATGTCCCATACTGTATTTCCTTGAATTGCCGCCGGGTAGTATGCGCCTGCCTAGAATTACTGCCGGGTCAAACTCGATTCGCAAAATATTACTTTTATTAGCGCATGTCTAGAATTTCCACCGGGTCAAACTCGTCACGTCACGAGTGACACTTCACCTGTCATCATTTTCAAAATGGAGGAGGCTGATTTCAATCATTTGAAATCGCATAAAGGGAAGAAGATTAAGAGCTATTCAGTAGGATTTAAGGTCCAAGCTATTGAATATGCTAAAAAGAACAGTAAGCAGCTACGTTTTATTAATATACCGTAGCTGCGTGTGTCAAATATGAGTCATTAAATGACTCCCGCCTCCTGGTGGTAGAGGGCGCTAGTGTACCTTCTTGCGACTACTCGGCTGCAGAAGAAGTGACAACAAGCAGCAAGAGTGAGCAGCCATCGTTTATTTTTTCCTCTCGCTTGCACTTTCAACATGGAGGATTACATATCTAAAATAAAACAGTTTTCTAAACTGGACTTTCATTCGAAGCAGGAGGTAATAAAGGAAGATCTCCATCGAGACAGAGAGACTTTTAAAACTGAAGAAAGATAAGGAAGACTTCTATAAACAAGTTATCGATGCTTTTGATCAGAAGGAGCTGCGCATGGACTTCATTTATAAGTAAAGGTAAGACCATAATAAAGTTTTTTATTAAATGTGCTTTTCATGATGGTATCCTTACATCACACTCAAATTTATAAGCGCAGGCCTAAATTTACCGCATGCCTTTGGTAAGTGCCAGAGTGAGAAAAGGTTTTAAAATAATTAGCGCATGCTTGCCTTTACCGCATGCCTTTGGTAAGCGCTGGAGTGAGACAATTAGCGGCAATTCAAGGAAATACGGTATTTTGAAATGCCAATGTTGATGCTCCTCCAAGACACACTTAATAAAAGGTGTTTGTGAAATCATAGTTAACAAAAAAGTTAATAACAGGAACCAAAAATCTTCAAAACAACCCACTACCTATAATATGGGCTCTTTCAACATCAGATCATTGTCTCCCAAAAAGTTATTAGTTAATGAGGTTATTAGAAACAACAATTTAAACGTCATTGGTCTCTGCCAGATGAATTTTTCCAGCTTAACGAGGCATTCCCTCCCAACCATATTGCCCGTCCCCTTAAAATGGGTGGAGGTGTTACACTAATATACAATGACAACCTTAACCTTCCCCTTAACCTAAGTAATAAATATAAATCATTTGAGGTGCTTACTATGAGGTCTGTCACACCGCTGCCTCTCTACCTGGCTGTTATCTACCGCACCCCTTGGCCTTATTCTCACTTTATCAGTGAATTTTCATTTTGTCGCTGATCCAGTGACGCACGCAGATAATATAATTATAATGGGGGATTTTAATAACCATATGAATACCCCATCAGACCCTTTGTGCGTGATAGCTGTGGTCTTACACAAATAATATATGAACACAGGCATCGCAACGGTAATACAACAGATCTAATCCTTGTCCCCACAACTACTGTCCCCTCCGAGGTTTCTCGTTGTTCCCATTGAGTTGAGTCTTTTCTTGCCCCAATGTGGGATCTGACAAAAGGGTGTTCATAAGTTAAAGTACCAATGATTGTCTCACACACTCTAGGTGTGGCAAAAGTATTCTCTACATTTGACCCATTACCCTTGGAGGTGAGGGGAGCAGTGGGCAGGAATCATTTTTGTTGATTTAACCCCCAATTCCAACCCTTGATGCTGAGTGCCAAGCAGTGGCTTGTGCGGCCCTTTAAGACACTTGTGATTAAGGGCTATATAAATAAACTTTGATTTATTGATTGATGGAATCTGCCGTAGTGTTTTAATGCTAAATTAACCACATTAGTGCTACATAAAGTATGTGGGCTCTGAACAGAGGATGTCATTGTGGTTCGTGCAGCCCTTTGAGACACTTGTGATTTAGGGCTATATAAATAAACATTGATTGATAAAGAATTATGTTGCTGCTGGTTCACCGTTACATAAAAAGTAAGAAAAACAACTTAAAGCCTTGTGCAGCCGTTTACCGACATAAACTATTAATGTATAAATAACTTTTACTGCAAATGAATACCAGATCCAAATTTTGGTTATTGGCCTCCTTGACCACCAATAATCGGTATCGGCCCTTAAAAAAAAAGTATCGGTTCTTGTCAACCAAGAAGGCAGGGTCCTTGAGGGTGCATGGGAGTTTGCCCAACCAGTCTACACGTGCTTTGTGGACTTGGAGAAGGCATTGGACCGTGTGCCCCGGTAAGTCCTGTGGGGAGTGCTCAGAGAGTATGGGGTATCGGACTGTCTTATTGTGGCGGTCCGGTCCCTGTATGATATCAGTGCCAGAGCTTGGTCCGCATTGCCGGCAGTAAGTCGGACACGTTTCCAGTGAGGGTTGGACTCCGTCAAGGCTGCCCTTTGTCACCGACTCTGTTCATAACTTTTATGGACAGAATTTCTAGGCACAGTCAAGGCGTTGAGGGGATCTGGTTTGGTGGCTGTAGGATTAGGTCTTTGCTTTTTGCAGATGATATGGTCCTGATGGTTTCATCTGGCCAGGATCTTCAGCTCTCACTGGATCGGTTCGCAGCAGAGTGTGAATGGAACGGGAAGAGAATCAGCACCTCCAAGTCCGAGTCCATGGTTCTCGCCCGGATAAGGGTGGAGTGCCATCTCCGGGTTGGGGAGGAGACCCTGCCCCAAGTGGAGGAGTTAAAGTACCTCGGAGTCTTGTTCACGAGTGAGGGAAGAGTGGATGGTGAGATCGACAGGCGGATCGGTGCGGCGTCTTCAGTAATGCGGACGCTGTATCGATCCGTTGTGATGAAGAAGGAGCTGAGCCGGAAGGCAAAGCTCTCAATTTACCGGTCGATCTACGTTCCCATCCTCACCCTTGGTCATATAATATTAATAATAATAATGATGGATTAGATTTATATCGCGCTTTTCTATTGTTAGATACTCAAAGCGCTCACAGTGAAGTGGGAACCCATCATTCATTCACACCTGGTGTTGGTAAGCTACATCTGTAGCCACAGCTGCCCTGGGGTAGACTGACGGAAGCGTGGCTGCCAGTTTGCGCCTACGGCCCCTCCGACCACCACCTATCATTCATTCATCATTCATTCACCAGTGTGAGCGGCACCGGGGGCAAGGGTGGATTGCCATCTCCGGGTTGGGGAGGAGACCCTGCCCCAAGTGGAGGAGTTCAAGTACCTCGGAGTCTTGTTCACGAGTGGGGGAAGAGTGGATGGTGAGGTCGACAGGCGGATCGGTGCGGCGTCTTCAGTAATGCGGACGCTGTATCGATCCGTTGTGGTGAAGAAGGAGCTGAGCCGGAAGGCAAAGCTCTCAATTTACTGGTCGATGTACGTTCCCATCCTCACCTATGGTCATGAGCTTTGGGTTGTGACGGAAAGGACAAGATCACGGGTACAAGCGGCCAAAATGATTTTCCTCCACTCTTAGAGATAGGGTGAGAAGCTCTGTCATCCGGGAGGAGCTCAAAATAAAGCCGCTGCTCCTCCACATGGAGAGGAGCCAGACGAGGTGGCTCGGGCATCTGCTCAGGATGCCAACCGTTCGCCTCCAGAGGGAGGTGTTTCGGGCACGTCCGACCGGTAAGAGGCCACGGGGAAGACCCAGGACACGTTGGGAAGACTATGTCTCCCGGCTGGCCTGGGAACGCCTCGGGATCCCCCGGGAAGAGCTAGACGAAGTGGCTGGAGATAGGGAAGTCTGGGTTTCCCTGCTTAGGCTGCTCCCCCCGCGACCCGACCTCGGACAAGCGGAAGAAGATGGATGGATGGACAGTTGATCTCAATCACAGACTGCTGCATGTATTTGCTTTTGTAGACCACCCACCTGGAAACTATTGGAGAGACTGCGGTTTGAAGCATTTGGCGTCCTCAATAATAATAATCTGCATTCATGCCAATAGTAATAGCACCGCTTAATATTTTCTGAAACTCGGCGAGGCTTCACAGGAAGCGGACTATTGCGTATTTTTGCGAGGCAGAGGGGGGGTGAAAGGGGAAGAGGAAGCCCATTATCTATCCCTAACGGGAGTCGGTGAGGGCGAATGAGTAAAGATTTCAAGGTGAACTGGCAGACATGACACAGCACAAGAAGGATATGAAGCGTGAAGATACAATTCATCAGCATTCTACACAAGTTGGGCTGTGGCGGCGGACGCAGGTGGTTGGGTGGGTGGGGGCTCACTGACCTGGAGTTGGTGCCTGAGGAGGCGTGGTCGCCCTTGTCGGACGGCGTCTCCGGCACCGAGGCGGTTGAAGACTGGGACGACACGGACTCATTGCTGCCCATTGATGTTTGGTCGTTGGCGAGGTCGCACACTGACAACAGTAGGAGGGAGGAGAGAAATGACTTCATTATTAATGACAGCTTCATCAAGTACAAACCCCGTTTCCATAGGAGTTGGGAAATTGTGTTAGATGTAAATATAAACAGAATACAATTATTTGCAAATCCTTTTCAAGCCATATTCAGTAGAATATGCTACAAAGACAACATATTTGATGTTCAAACTCATAAACATTTTTTTTGTGTGCAAATAATCATTAACTTAAGAATTTGATGCCAGCAACACGTGACCAAGAAGTTGGGAAAGGTGGCAATAAATACTGATAAAGTTGAGGAATGCTCATCAAACACTTATTTGGAACATCCCACAGGTGTGCAGGCTAATTGGGAACAGGTGGGTGCCATGATTGGCTATAAAAACAGCTACTCAAAAAATGCTCAGTCTTTCACAAGAAAGGATGGGGCGAGGTACACCCCTTTGTCCACAACTGCGTGAGCAAATAGTCAAACAGTTTAAGAACAACCTTTCTCAAAGTGCAATTGCAAGAAATTTAGGGATTTCAACATCATATTATTATCAAAAGGTTCAGAGAATCTGGAGAAATCACTCCACGTAAGCGGCATGGCCGGAAACCAACATTGAATGATCGTGACCTTCGATCCCTCAGACGGCACTGTATCAAAAAACCGAAATCAATCTCTAAAGGATATCACCACATGGGCTCAGGAATACTTCAGAAAACCACTGTCACTAAATACAGTTGGTCGCTACATCTGTAAGTGCAAGTTAAAGCTCTACTATGCAAAGCGAAAGCCATTTCTCAACAACATCCAGAAACGCAGCCAGCTTCTCTGGGCCCGAGCTCATCTAAGAAGGACTGATGCAAAGTGAAAAGTGTTCTGTGGTCTGACGAGTCCACATTTCAAATTGTTTTTGGAAATAGTCGACATCGTGTCATTCGGACCAAAGGGGAAGCGAACCATCCAGACTGTTATCGACGCAAAGTTGAAAAGCCAGCATCTGTGATGGTATGGGGGTGCATTAGTGCCCAAGGCATGGGTAACTTACACATCTGTGAAGGCACCATTAATGCTGAAAGGTACATACAGCTTTTGGAACAACATATGCTGCCATCTAAGCGCCGTCTTTTTCATGGACGCCCCTGCTTATTTCAGCAAGACAATGCCAAGCCACATTCAGTATGTGTTACAACAGCGTGGCTGAATAAAAAAAGAATGCGGGTACTTTCCTGGCCCGCCTGCAGTCCAGACCTGTCTCCCATGGAAAATGTGTGGCGAATTATGAAGCGTAAAATACGACAGCGGAGACCCCGGACTGTTGAACATCTGAAGCTCTACATAAAACAAGAATGGGAAAGAATTCCACTTTCAAAGCTTCAACAATTAGTTTCCTCAGTTCCCAAACGTTTATTGAGTGTTGTTAAAAGAAAAGGTGATGTAACACAGTGGTGAACATGCCCTTTCCCAACTACTTTGGCACGTGTTGCAGCCATGAAATTCTAAGTTAATTATTATTTGCAAAAAAAAAAATTAAGTTTATGAGTTTGACCATCAAATATGTTGTCTTTGTAGCATATTCAACTGAATATGGGTTGAAAAGGATTTGCAAATCATTGTATTCTGTTTATATTTACATCTAACACAATTTCCCAACTCAAATGGTAACGGGGTTTGTATTTTGCCTTTGATATCGCTGAAATGAGCATTAGCAACTTAAAAAAAAAAAGGTAGTCTTTTTCTCAAGCTGCTGCACCTTCCCTTTAAATCTTCTGGTGCCTTCGGACAAGGGGAAAACCTATAACATACCACTGTTTGTTGTCTTGGCACAGTGTTATTTTTTTAAAGAGGTATTATATGGTTTGCCCTCATGCCCAAAAAATGACTACTTCCAGATGCAAAACCACTAAAATGTCCTGGGCCAAATGCTATAAATCAATGGTGCGGTCTTACTGATTACTGCGGTTTATCTCCATCCTAACCGTATTTATCATTGACCTTGAGTCATACTGAATGCTAATAATTCCCACCTTGTGCAACGTGATCAGGTATACGGATTGGAATTAGGAACAGAACGCAAACATTTGGCGTACCGGTCTGAATGTCCAGGGCTTGTGGATTGTAGACAGCCAGGGGACGGTTCTGCCTATTCATCTTCTTGGACTGCCTGGTGGGAGCGCAGAGGACTGGGGCGGTGGTTGAAAGGGGGCAGGACTCGGGAGCGTCTGAAAAGATCTGAAACACACATTGCAAGTAAGACTGCGGTGATGGTAAACCCAAGTGGATCTAGAGTAGGGGTGCACAAAAAAGATCGATTAACATCCCAATTGCAATTCTTATTTAACCCAAAAATATATTGATTATTAATATACAAAAATAAAAATAAAAATTCAAAAGTTTATGTATGTATATATATAGATATATATATTTTTTTTATATATATATATATATATGCATACATATACATACATACATATACATACATATTAATATACATACATACATATATATATATACATACATATTAATATGCATACATACACATATACATACATACATATATATACATACATATATACATATATATACATACATATATATACATACATACATATATATGCATATACATTCATACATATATATATATTTATATATACACATACATACATACATATATATATATATATATATATATACACACATACATACATATATACATATATACACATACATATATATATACACACATACATACATATATATACACACATAAATACATATATATACACACATACATACATATATATATATACACACATACATACATATATATACACACATACATATATATATATATATATATATATATAAAAATATATATATACACATTGGCCCTGCGATGAGGTGGCGACTTGTCCAGGGTGTACCCCGCCTTCCGCCCGATTGTGGCTGAGATAGGCGCCAGCGCCCCCCGCGACCCCAAAAGGGAATAAGCGGTAGAAAATGGATGGATGGACATACATATATATACACATACATACATATATGTTTATATATATATATATATATATGTATGTATGAATGACGCACACATACGCGCGCGCGCACACACACGCACGCACACGCACACACACACGCACACACACACACACACACACACACAAGAGATGTCCGATAATATCAAACTGACGAGATTATCAGACGATAAACACTTTAATATGTAATATCAGAAATGATCAGTATCAGTTTCAAAAAGTAAAATGTATGACTTTTAAAACGCTGCTGTGTACATGGACGTAGGGAGAACTACAAAGCGCCAATAAACCTTAAAGGCACTGCCTTTGCGTGCCGGCCCAATCACACAATATCTACAGCTTTTCACACACACACAAGTGAATGCAATGCATATTTGGTCAACAGCCATACAGGTCACACTGAGGGTGGCCGTATAAACAACTTTAACACTGTTACAAATATGCGCCACACTGTCAACCCACACCAAACAAGAAGGACAAACACATTTCGGGAGAACATCCGCACCGTAACGCAACATAAACACAACAGAACAAATACCCAGAACGCCTTGCAGCACAAACTCTTCCGGGACGCTACAATATACACCCGCCGCTATACCCTAAAAACCCACCCCTCCAACCTCTTCATGGTCTCTCAGGGAGCGCATGTCTCAAATTCCAAGCTGCTGTTTTGAGGCATGTTAAAAAAAATGAACGCACTTTGTGACTTCAATAATAAATATGGCAGTGCCATGTTGGCATTTTTTTCAATAAATTTGAGTTGATTTATTTTGGAGAACCTTGTTACATTGTTTAATGCATCCAGCGGGGCATCACAACACAATTACCGTATTTTTCGGACTATAAGTCGCAGTTTTTTTTTCATAGTTTGGCCAGGGGTGCGACTTATGTGTGAAATTATTAACACATTACCGTAAAATATCAAATAATATTACTTAGCTCATTCTCGTAAGAGACTAGACGTATAAGATTTCACGGGATTTATGGATTAGAGTGAGAGATAGTTTGGTAAAGGTATAGCATGTTCTATATGTTATAGTTATTTGAATGACTCTTACCATAATATGTTAGGTTAACATAGCAGTTGCTTATTTATGCCTCATATAACCTACACTTATTCAGCCTGTTGTTCACTATTCTTTATTTATTTTTAATTGCCTTTCAAATGTCTATTCTTGGTGTTGGCTTTTATCAAATAAATTCCCCCCAAAAATGCGACTTATACTCCAGTGCGACTTATGTTTTTTTTTTCCTTCTTTGTTATGCATTTTCGGCCGGTGCGACTTATACTCCGGAGCGACTTATACTCCGAAAAATAGGGTAATAGAGATCCATCTGGATTCATGAACTTAATTCTAAACATTTCTTCACAAAAAAGGAAATCTTTAACATCAATATTTATGGAACATGTCCACAAAAAATCTAGCTGTCAACACTGAATATTGCATTGTTAACATATATGTTTTTTTCCTTCTTTATTATGAATTTTCGGCAGGTGCGACTTATACTCCGGAGCGACTTATACTCCGAAAAATACGGTATTCATCATATCGGTTGATATCGGAATCGGTAATTAAGAGTTGGACAATATCGGAACATCGGATATCGGCAAAAAAGTCATTATTAGACATCTCCAGTTGTATTGTTTATCGGTTAAAATAATATTTGTACTTTTAAAATAATATTTATACTTTACAAAGGAATATTATTTTTTAGAAATCAAAAGTATTGTCCACAATTGTATTATTTTATTATAGAGTACCGTATTTCCCTGAACTGCCGCCGGGCATATAGTATGCGCCTGCCTTGAATTACTGCCAGGTCAAACTCACTTCGCAAAATAATTAGCGCATGCTTAGTATTACCACCGGGTCAAACTCGTCACGTCACGAGTGACACTTCACCTGTCATCATTTTCAAAATGGAGGAGGATGATTTCAATCATTTGAAATGGCATAAAGGGAAGAAGATTAAGAGCTATTCAGTAGGATTTAAGGTCCAAGCTATTGAATATGCTAAAAAGAACAGTAAGCAGCTATGTTTTATTAATGTACCGTAGCTGTGTGTGTCAAATATGAGTCATTAAATGACTCCCACCTCCTGGTGGTAGAGGGCGCTAGTGATCCTTCTTGCGACTACTCGGCTGCAGAAAAAGTGACAACAAGCAGCAAGAGTGAGCAGCCATCGTTTATTTTTTCCTCTTGCTTGCACTTTTAACATGGAGGATTACATATCTAAAATAAAAACGTTTTCTAAACTGGACTTTCAATCGAAGCAGGAGGTAATAAAGGAAGATCTCCATCGAGAAAGAGAGACTTTTACAACTGAAGAAAGATAAGGAAGACTTCTATAAACAAGTTATCGATGCTTTTGATCAGAAGGAGCTGCGCATGGACTTCATTTATAAGTAAAGGTAAGACCATAATAATGTTTTTTTTTATTAAATGTGCTTTTCATGATGGTATCCTTACATCACACTCAAATTTATAAGCCATGCTTGCCTTTACCGCATGCCTTTGGTAAGCGCCGGAGTGAGAAGAGGTTTCAAATTAATTAGCGCCCAGGCGGCAATTCAAGGAAATACGATATATCGTATGGGTTGATATCGGAATCAGTAATATAAGAGTTGGACAATATCGGAACATCGGATATCGGCAAAAAAGCCATTATCGGACATCTCTAGTTGTATTTTTATCAGTTACAATAATATTTATACATCATCTTTTTTGCCATTAAAGCAGAATATTTTACAAAGGAATATTATTTTTTAGAAATCAAAAAGTATTGTCCACAATTGTATTACAAACCCCTCGCTTTGCATAGTAGAGCTTTAACTTGCACTTCCAGATGTAGCGACAAACTGTATTTAGTGACAGTGGTTTTCTGAAGTGTTCCTGAGCCCATGTGGTGATATCCTTTAGAGATTGATGTCGGTTTTTGATACAGGGCCGTCTGAGGGATGGAAGGTCTCGGTCATTCAATGTTGGTTTCCGGCCATGTTGCTTACGTGGAGTGATTTCTCCAGATTCTCTGAACCTTTTGATGATATCATGGAGCGTAGATGTTGAAATCCCTAAATTTCTTGCAATTGCACTTTGAGAAAGGTTGTTTTTAAACTGTTTGACTGGTTTTATATATATATATATTTTATATTTTTTATCCATCCATCTTCTTCCGCGTATCCGAGGTCGGGTCGCGGGGGCAACAGCCTAAGCAGGGAAGCCCAGACTTCCCTCTCCCCAGCCACTTGGTCCAGCTCCTCCCGGGGGATCCCGAGGCGTTCCCAGGCCAGCCGGGAGACATAGTCTTCCCAACGTGTCCTGGGTCTTCCCCGTGGCCTCCTACCGGTTGGACGTGCCCTAAACACCTCCCTCGGGTGGCATCCTGACCAGATGCCCGAACCACCTCATCTGGCTCCTCTCCATGTGGAGGAGCAGCAGCTTTACTTTGAGTTCCTCCCGGATGGCAGAGCTTCTCACCCTATCTCTAAGGGAGACCCTCAAACACATATCGGCCGCTTGTACCCGTTATCTTATCCTTTCGGTCATGACCCAAAGCTCATGACCATAGGTGAGGATGGGAACGTAGATCGACCGGTAAATTGAGAGCTTTGCCTTCCGGCTCAGCTCCTTCTTCACCACAACAGATCGATACAGCGTCCGCATTACTGAAGACGCCGCACCGATCCGCCTGTCGACCTCACCATCCACTCTTCCTATATTTTTTGTATTTATATTTAAATCTAACACAATTCCCCAACTCGTATGGAAACGGGGTTTGTATTTTGTTATAGAATAATATCCTTTTCTGTCTGTTAAACGGAAACAAATCATTCCAAATGTTTAGGTCGATTGGTGAATTTATCATATTGCAACTCGGAGGTTCTACTTTTTCCAGCATTTTTCAATGCGGCAAAAAATGCGAACCCAGGTTTTATTCCCCCACGTTTTTTGCCAACATTGCGGGATAAGGTATCTTTTTTTTCTGTGTGTTTTCTAACACTCTTGGTGAATAAAACATGAATCCCGGGCACATGCAGACATATCTATAAATGTGTACAGTGCGGTGCGGATCCAAATAAGGATTGCTTCGGCCTTGGAACCGCTTGGCTCTCTGCTGAGAGATAACCTAGTTTGGGGGGGGGAGGACACATTTATTTATTTATTTTTTCCTTTTTTAACAAACTGGACTGGACTCTGATGGAATGAAACGAGCAGGTCCTGGACTCAAGGAGGTTTGTCCGGAGTTGTGTTTACATACAAAGCGTCAGAAGTGGAGTTAAAAGAGAATAGGTGCGGCGAGGAGAGGGAGAGGATCACAGAGAGGAGGGAGGACGGAGGCTCGGTGAGGGAACGCGGCAGAGGAAGCGAGCGCCGGTGTGAACAGGCGAGGCAGACGCAGAGGAGGGATGGCATGAGAGAGAAAGTTTGTTGGAGCGAGGCAGAGACGGGAGAAAAGAAAGTGAGAAATGTGATACGGCTGAGACGGCGGGCTGCAGATGGAGGTGAATGTAAAACACTGCTGCTATGCTATCAGAGGCTATTGGCAGTCTCCAGTTGGACTCGGCAGTGTGGAAAGTTACTTGTCTGACCGACCTCCAGCACGCTCCTGCATCCAGGAGGCCCTCCCCCGCATTTTAACCAGCTGTGTGCATCCTGCGTCCATCCATCCATTCACCGCCGCTGGGAAAGTTGTTCATACGCAATCTGAGAAGAGGTGGACCGATATGTGTCGTCCAGGGCCGATACCGATTGATGGCAGTCGAGGAGGCCGATAAACATTCATTTGCAGTGAAAGTTATTCAAACATGAAGAGTATATTTCAGTCAACAGCTGGACAAGACTTTTTTAATGTTTTTAAAAAAAAAATGCCTGCCTAGAATTACTGCCGGGTGAAACTCGTTTCGCAAAATAATTAGCTCATGCTTAGCATTACCGCCGGGTCAAACTTGTTTTGCAAAATATTGTTTTTATTAGCGCATTTGTGGAATTTCCGCCCGGTCAAACTCGTTTCTCCAAATAATTAGCATATGCCTAGAATTTCCACCGGGTCAAACTCGTCACGTCACGAGTGACACTTCACCTGTCATCATTTTCAAAATGGAGGAGGCTGATTTCAATCATTTGAAATGGCATAAAGGGAAGAAGATTAAGAGCTATTCAGTAGGATTTAAGGTCCAAGCTATTGAATATGCTAAAAAGAACAGTAAGCAGCTATGTTTTATTAATATACCGTAGCTGCGTGTGTCAAATATGAGTCATTAAATGACTCCCGCCTCCTGGTGGTAGAGGGCGCTAGTGATCCTTCTTGCGATTACTCGGCTGCAGAAGAAGTGACAACAAGCAGCAAGAGTGAGCAGCGATTGTTTATTTTTCCCTCTCGCTTGCACTTTTTAACATGGAGGATTACATATCTAAAATAAAACAGTTTTCTAAACTGGACTTTCAATCGAAGCAGGAGGTAATAAAGGAAGATCTCCATATAGACAGAGAGACTTTTAAAACTGAAGAAAGATAAGGAAGACTTCTATAAACAAGTTATCGATGCTTTTGATCAGAAGGAGCTGCGCATGGACTTCATTTATAAGTAAAAGTAAGACCATGATAACGTTTTTTTTATTAAATATGCTTTTCATGATGGTATTCTTACATCACACTCAAATTTATAAACGCAGGCCTAAATTTACCGCATGCCTTTGATAAACGCAAGAGTGAGGAGAGGTTTTAAATTAATTAGCGCCCCGGCGGCAATTCAAGGAAATACGGTAGCTGTGTGCATCGTGCGTCCATCCATCCATTCACCGCCGCTGGGAAAGTTGTTCATACGCAATCTGAGAAGAGGTGGACCGATATGTGTCGTCCAGGGCCGATACCGATTGATGGCAGTCGAGGAGGCCGATAAATATTCATTTGCAGTGAAAGTTATTTAAACATGAAGAGTATATTTCAGTCAACAGCTGGACAAGACTTTTTTAATGTTTTTTAAAAAAAATGCCTGCCTAGAATTACTGCCGGGTGAAACTCGTTTCGCAAAATAATTAGCTCATGCTTAGCATTACCGCCGGCTCAGGATTAACGCCGGGTCAAACTTGTTTTGCAAAATATTATTTTTATTAGCGCATTTGTGGAATTTCCGCCCGGTCAAACTCGTTTCTCCAAATAATTAGCATATGCCTAGAATTTCCACCGGGTCAAACTCGTCACGTCACGAGTGACACTTCACCTGTCATCATTTTCAAAATGGAGGAGGCTGATTTCAATCATTTGAAATCTCATAAAGGGAAGAAGATTAAGAGCTATTCAGTAGGATTTAAGGTCCAAGCTATTGAATATGTTAAAAAGAACAGTAAGCAGCTATGTTTTATTAATATACCGTAGCTGCGTGTGTCAAATATGAGACATTAAATGACTCCCGTATCCTGGTGGTAGAGGGCGGTAGTGATCCTTCTTGCGACTACTCGGCTGCAGAAGAAGTGACAATAAGCAGCAATCGTTTATTTTTTCCTCTCGCTTGCATAACATGGAGGATTACATATCTAAAATAAAACAGTTTTCTAAACTGGACTTTCAATCGAAGCAGGAGGTAATAAAGGAAGATCTCCATCGAGACAGAGAGACTTTTAAAACTGAAGAAAGATAAGGAAGACTTCTATAAACAAGTTATCGATGCTTTTGATCAGAAGGAGTTGCGCATGGACTTCATTTATAAGTAAAAGTAAGACCATGATAACGTTTTTTTAATTAAATATGCTTTTCATGATGGTATTCTTACATCACACTCAAATTTATAAACACAGGCCTAAATTTACCGCATGCCTTTGGTAAACGCCAGAGTGAGGAGAGGTTTTAAATTAATTAGCGCCCCGGCGGCAATTCAAGGAAATACGGTAGCTGTGTGCATCGTGCGTCCATCCATCCATTCACCGCCGCTGGGAAAGTTGTTCATACACAATCTGAGAAGAGGTGGACCGATATGTGTCGTCCAAGGCCGATACCGATTGATGGCAGTCGAGGAGGCCGATAAACATTCATTTGCAGTGAAAGTTATTCAAACATGAAGAGTATATTTCAGTCAACAGCTGGACAATACTTTTTTAATGTTTTTTTAAAAAAAATGCCTGCCTAGAATTACTGCCGGGTGAAACTCGTTTCGCAAAATAATTAGCTCATGCTTAGCATTACCGCCGGCTCAGGATTAACGCCGGGTCGAACTTGTTTTGCAAAATATTGTTTTTATTAGCGCATTTGTGGAATTTCCGCCCGGTCAAACTCGTTTCTCCAAATAATTAGCATATGGCTAGAATTTCCACCGGGTCAAACTCGTCACGTCACGAGTGACACTTCACCTTTCATCATTTTCAAAATGGAGGAGGCTGATTTCAATCATTTTAAATCTCATAAAGGGAAGAAGATTAAGAGCTATTCAGTAGGATTTAAGGTCCAAGCTATTGAATATGTTAAAAAGAACAGTAAGCAGCTATGTTTTATTAATATACCGTAGCTGCTTGTGTCAAATATGAGACATTAAATGACTCCCGTATCCTGGTGGTAGAGGGCGGTAGTGATCCTTCTTGCGACTACTCGGCTGCAGAAGAAGTGACAATAAGCAGCAATCGTTTATTTTTTCCTCTCGCTTGCATAACATGGAGGATTATATATCTAAAATAAAACAGTTTTCTAAACTGGACTTTCAATCGAAGCAGGAGGTAATAAAGGAAGATCTCCATCGGGACAGAGAGACTTTTAAAACTGAAGAAAGATAAGGAAGACTTCTATAAACAAGTTATCGAAGCTTTTGATCAGAAGGAGCTGCGCATGGACTTCATTTATAAGTAAAAGTAAGACCATGATAACGTTTTTTTAATTAAATATGCTTTTCATGATGGTATTCTTACATCACACTCAAATTTATAAACACAGGCCTAAATTTACCGCATGCCTTTGGTAAACGCCAGAGTGAGGAGAGGTTTTAAATTAATTAGCGCCCCGGCGGCAATTCAAGGAAATACGGTAGCTGTGTGCATCGTGCGTCCATCCATCCATTCACCGCCGCTGGGAAAGTTGTTCATACGCAATCTGAGAAGAGGTGGACCGATATGTGTCGTCCAGGGCCGATACCGATTGATGGCAGTCGAGGAGGCCGATAAACATTCATTTGCAGTGAAAGTTATTCAAACATGAAGAGTATATTTCAGTCAACAGCTGGACAAGACTTTTTTAATGTTTTAAAAAAAAAAATGCCTGCCTAGAATTACGTTTCGCAAAATAATTAGCTCATGCTTAGCATTACCGCCGGCTCAGGATTAACGCCGGGTCAAACTTGTTTTGCAAAATATTATTTTTATTAGCGCATTTGTGGAATTTCCGCCCGGTCAAACTCGTTTCTCCAAATAATTAGCATATGCCTAGAATTTCCACCGGGTCAAACTCGTCACGTCACGAGTGACACTTCACCTGTCATCATTTTCAAAATGGAGGAGGCTGATTTCAATCATTTGAAATCTCATAAAGGGAAGAAGATTAAGAGCTATTCAGTAGGATTTAAGGTCCAAGCTATTGAATATGCTAAAAAGAACAGTAAGCAGCTATGTTTTATTAATATACCGTAGCTGCGTGTGTCAAATATGAGTCATTAAATGACTCCCGCCTCCTGGTGGTAGAGGGCGCTAGTGATCCTTCTTGCGACTACTCGGCTGCAGAAGAAGTGACAACAAGCAGCAATCGTTTATTTTTTCCTCTCGCTTGCACTTTTAACATGGAGGATTACATATCTAAAATAAAACAGTTTTCTAAACTGGACTTTCAATGGAAGCAGGAGGTAATAAAGGAAGATCTCCATCGAGACAGAGAGACTTTTAAAACTGAAGAAAGATAAGGAAGACTTCTATAAACAAGTTATCGATGCTTTTGATCAGAAGGAGCTGCGCATGGACTTCATTTATAAGTAAAGGTAAGACCAAAATAAAGTTTTTTTTTAATTAAATGTGCTTTTCATGATGGTATCCTTACATCACACTCAAATCTTTAACCGCAGGAGTAAATTTACCGCGTGCCTTTGGTAAGTGCCGGAGTGAGAAGAGGTTTTAAAATAATTAGCACCCCGGCGGCAATTCAAAGAAATACGGTAACAACTTGGCGAATTCTGGCTTTGTTAGCATATTTACAGTTTTTGTGCCAATCCTGCTCAACAAAGTTATTCAGCCGTGTGATGTGCCGGAAGTGTGTGTGTGTGTTAGTGTGTGTGTGTGTGTGTGTGTGTGTGTTATACCTTCTCATTGTGCTCGATGAGGATCTCCACCACGATGTTCTGGAACTTCAGATCCATGATGGCAGCGACTGTCTCCTCCTGCGGCCTCATCAGCGTGGGGCCGAAGACCACGCCCAAGTTGGCCACGGTCATCAGATTGTGTTTACTGTGGGCAGCCACGCTGTGGGCGGGGGGAGAGGGAGACCTCGGTTACCACAGTTAAAGTCAATAAAACTGGGGGGAAAAAAAGGATTGGAACCAAAAATAGAATTTGTATCATTGCTTTGTGACAGGGGTCAGCAAGCTTTTTGAAAGCAAGAGCTACTTCTTGGGTACTGATTAATGCCAAGGGCTACCAGTTTGATACACACTTAAATAAATTGCCAGAAATAGCCAATTTGCTCAATTTACCTTTAATAAAATAAATCTATCCTAGTGTGTGAATGTGAGTGTGAATGTTGTCTGTCTATCTGTGTTGGCCCTGCGATGAGGTGGCGACTTGTCCAGGGTGTGCCCCGCCTTCCGCCCGATTGTAGCTGAGATAGGCGCCAGCGCCCCCCACGACCCCAAAAGGGAATAAGCGGTAGAAAATGGATGGATGGGGTATTTCTGTCTGTCATTCCGTCGTACGATTTTTTTCCTTTTACGGAAGGTTTTTTGTAGAAAATAAATGATGAAAAAAACACTTAATTGAACGGTTTAAAAGAGAAGAAAACACGAAAAAAATAAAAATTACATTTTGAAACATAGTTTATCTTCAATTTCAACTCTTGATAATTCAAAATTCAACCCAAAAAAAAAAGAACAGAAAAACTAACTAATTCGAATCGTTTTGAAAAAATTTAAAAAATAATTTATGGAACATCATTAGTAATTTTTCCTGATTAAGATTAATTTTAGAATTTTGATGACATGTTTTAAATAGGTTAAAATCCAATCTGCACTTTGTTAGAATATATAACAAATTGGACCAAGCTATATTTCTAACAAAGACAAATCATTATTTCTTCTAGATTTTCCAGAACAAAAATTTCAAAAGAAATTCTAAAGACTTTGAAATTCGATTTAAATTTCATTCTACAGATTTTCTAGCTTTGCCAGAATAATTGTTTTGAATGTTAATCATAGTAAGTTTGAAGAAATATTTCACAAATATTCTTCTTCAAAAAAACAGAAGATAAAATGAAGAATTCAATTAAAATGTATTTGTTATTCTTTACAATAAAACAAATTTACTTGAACATTGAGATAAATTGTCAGGAAAGAAGAGGAAAGAATTTAAAAGGTAAAAAGGTATATGTGTTTAAAAACCCTAAAATAATTTTTAAGGTTGTATTTTTCCTCTAAAATTGTCTTTCTGAAAGTTATAAGAAGCAAAGTAAAAAAATGAATTTATTTAAACAAGTGAAGAACAAGTCTTTGAAATATTTTCTTGGATTTTCAAATTCTGTTTGAGTTTTGTCTCTCTTAGAATTAAAAATGTCGAGCAAAGCGAGACCAGCTTGCTAGTAAATAAATACAATTTAAAAAATAGAGGCAGCTCACTGGTAAGTGCTGCTATTTGAGCTATTTTTAGAACAGGCCAGCGGGCGACTCATCTGGTCCTTACGGGCGACCTGGTGCCCGCGGGCACCGTGTTGGTGACCCCTGCTCTGTGATGACAACCTGGCATCTGCACTTTGCGATATTACCTTTTTAACACGCTGTGCTGCTTTCTGTATCGTTTTGTCCATTGCAAATCTGTTTAAGAATGGCTAGCAATTCCTCTTGAGACCACACTTCCCAAACTCACTCTGTTTGGCAGACGAGCAAAGACTCAAGAGAGTGAAGACGAAAGCCAATCATCAGTTTTCCCCCCATCCATGTATGATACAATGCCACGATTTATTGATACCTTTCACCTTTTATAACAGAAATTAATAGGAAAAACTCACATGCACCAAAATCCAAGGTTTTACAAAAATGCTTTCTAACTCACAATTACAACATATCACATCAATATCAGGCATCCATAAAAATAAATACATATATATAAATTAATAAACACATATATAAATATATATGTATATATATTAGGGCTGCGAATCTTTGGGTGTCCCACGATTCGATTCAATATCGATTCTTGGGGTCGCGATTCGATTATATATCGATTTTTTTCGATTCAACGCGATTCTAGATTCAATCAATCAATCAATGTTTATTTATACGGCCCTAAATCACAAATGTCTCAAAGGACTGCACAAACCATTACGACTACGACATCCTCGGAAGAACCCACAAAAGGGCAAGGAAAACTCACACCCAGTGGGCAGGGAGAATTCACATCCAGTGGGACGCCAGTGACAATGCTGACTATGAGAAACCTTGGAGAGGACCTCAGATGTGGGCAACCCCCCCCCCAAAAGAGGGCACTTTAAGTTGATGATTACTTCTATGTGTAGAAATCGTTTTTATAATTGAATCACTTGTTTATTTTTTAACACGTTTTTAGTTATTTTTACATCTTTTTTTTCCAACTAGTTCAAGAAAGACCACTACAAATGAGCAATTTGTAGTGGACCGAAAGCAATGGATGTCGAGCGGGTCTAACGTGATACTGTGAAAGTTCAATCCATAGTGGCTCCAACACAGCCGCGAAGAGTTCAGTTCAAAGCGGATCCAAGACAGCAGCGAGAGTCCCGTCCACAGGAAACCATCCCAAGCGGAGGCGGATCAGCAGCGTAGAGATGTCCCCAAGATTCAAAAACAATATTTTTCCGATTCAAAAGGATTGTGTATTCATTCAATACATAGATTTCAGCAGGATCTACCCCAGTCTGCTGACATGCTAGCAGAGTAGTAGATTTAAAAAAAAAAAGCTTTTATAATTGTAAAGGACAATGTTTTATCAACTGATTGCAATAATGTAAATTTGTTTGAACTATTAAAGGAAGCAAAAATATGACTTATTTTATCTTTGTGAAAACATTGGACACAGTGTGTTGTCAAGCTTATGAGATGCCATGCAAGTGTAAGCCACTGTTCTTTATTATTATTTTTATAAATGTCTAATGATAATGTCAATGAGGGATTTTTAATCACTGCTATGCTGAAATGATAACTAATATTGATACTGTTGTTGATAATATTCATTTTTGTTTCACTACTTTTGGTTTGTTCTGTGTGGTGTTTGTGTCTCCTCTCAATTGCTCTGTTTATTGCAGTTCTGAGTGTTTGCTTTTGGAATTGGATTGCATTGTTCTGGTATTTTAAATAAATAAATAAATATTGCTGTGTATTGTTTTGTTGGATTGATAAAAAATAAAAATAATACAAAAATAAAAAATCGATTTAAAAAAAAAAAAAAGAGAGAATCGATTTTGAATCGCACGTGAGATTCGCGATTCGTATTCGAACCGATTTTTTTCCCACACCCCTAATATTCCATCCATCCATCCATCATCTTCCGCTTATCCGAGGTCGGGTCGCGGGGGCAACAGCCTAAGCAGGGAAACCCAGACTTCCCTTTCCCCAGCCACTAAACACCTACCTAGGGAGGCGTTCGGGTGGCATCCTGACCAGATGCCCGAACCACCTCATCTGGCTCCTTTCGATGTGAAGGAGCAGCGGCTTTACTTTGAGTTCCGCCCGGATGGCAGAGCTTCTCACCCTATCTCTAAGGGAGAGACCCGCCACACGGCGGAGGAAACTCATTTGGGCCGCTTGTACCCGTGATCTTATCCTTTCGGTCATGACCCAAAGCTCATGACCATAGGTGAGGATGGGAACGTAGATCGACCGATAAATTGAGAGCTTTGCCTTCCGGCTCAGCTCCTTCTTCACCACAACGGATCGGTACAACGTCCGCATTACTGAAGACGCCGCACCGATCCGCCTGTCGATCTCACCATCCACTCTTCCCTCACTCGTGAACAAGACTCCTAGGTACTTTAACTCCTCCACTTGGGGCAGTGTCCCCTAATATATATATATATATATATATACATACACACACACACACACACACACACACACACACACACACACACACACACACACACACACACACACACACATATATATATATATATGTATATATATATATACATACACATATTATACATATATACAAATGTATATATGTATATATATATATATATATATATATATATATATATATATTTATATATATATATATGCGTATATAAATATGTATATATGGGACGGTTTAGCTCGGTTGGTAGAGTGGCCGTGCCAGCAACTTGAGGGTTGCAGGTTCGATTCCCGCTTCCGCCATCCTAGTCACTGCCGTTGTGTCCTTGGGCAAGACACTTTACCCACCTGCTCCCAGTGCCACCCACACTGGTTTGAATGTAACTTAGATATTGGGTTTCACTATGTAAACCGCTTTGAGTCACTAGAGAAAAAGCGCTATATAAATATAATTCACTTCACTTCACATATATATATACATTTACATACACACACAAATATAGTCAAACAAATATACATAATTCTTATCCAATTAAATGGCTTTGCCTATATGTTACAATATACTTGCTTTAAATGTCTATAAAGCAACATGAGAATGTGTAACAACATGCATATTACTTTGAAGCACTGAGCCAGAGTGGGTGTTAGAAGGTATAAAAGTGTGGGGGGGGGGAGCTGCGTTTGAAGAAAATTTTGCTAAAGACAGGTGAAAAGATTTGACAGTCAAATCCTGCTGCAGTGCGGTGTGCATCTGCAGTTTAAATAGCTCCCGATGATTCCTTTGAAGACAAAAACGCTGGTGACACCTCACATTTAGAACATCTCCCAAACCCTTTTGCAGATAGGAGTGTGAAATTCTGGCTTTGCTTCCTTCCCCTGCAGGACATGCACGCACGCCAACTTCAGAAATAATAATAATACAAAATCGTATATATATATATATATATTTTTATTTTTTTTTTGAGTCGCTCCAGTCTGGAGAATTTCACGCCGGATAATCCAAATTCAATTTCAATAGTGTTCCTTTTTTTTTTAACAAGAGCCCGATTCTGCAGTAGTGGGCTTCTATGAAATAAGATCCAGCCGACTTCCACCGCCTCGGGGGAGAAGGGATTATTTACTTATCCTCAATTTGCTCATATTAAGTTTATAAAAAGCTTTGCCGAGGTAAAACCTTGTTATGTCGGGCTAACGTTATTTCTTACGATCGATGGCAATGATGTGGAAAAAGCCAAAGTTCGACCAAAACGTTCTGGAGAATCATCACAAGTTTAACCAGAACTGCAGAACCAGATAACGATACTATTAATTAAACAATTATTCACTAGCTTGTGTGCTATTGTGTGCTTAGCTGTTGTGTTTCCATTTGAGTTGGGAAATTGTGTTAGATGTAAATATAAACAGAATACAATGATTTGCAAATCCTTTTCAACCCATATTCAGTTGAATATGCTACAAAGACAACATATTTGATGTTCAAACTCATAAACTTTATTTTTGTTGTTGCAAATAATCATTAACTTTAGAATTTGATGCCAGCAACACGTGACAAAGAAGTTGGGAAAGGTGGCAATAAATACTGATAAAGTTGAGGAATGCTCATCAAACACTTATTTGGAACATCCCACAGGTGTGCAGGCTAATTGGGAACAGGTGGGTGCCATGATTGGCTATAAAAACAGCTTCCCAAAAAATGCTCAGTCTTTCACAAGAAAGGATGGGGCGAGGTACACCCCTTTGTCCACAACTGCGTGAGCAAATAGTCAAACAGTTTAAGAACAACCTTTCTCAAAGTGCAATTGCAAGAAATTTAGGGATTTCAACATCTACGCTCCATAATATCATCAAAAGGTTCAGAGAATCTGGAGAAATCACTCCACGTAAGCGGCATGGCCGGAAACCAACATTGAATGACCGTGACCTTCGATCTCTCAGACGGCACTGTATCAAAAACCGATATCAATCTCTAAAAGGATATCACCACATGGGGTCCAGAACACTTCAGAAAACCGCTGTCACTAAATACAGTTGGTCGCTACATCTGTAAGTGCAAGTTAAAGCTCTACTATGCAAAGCGAAAGCCATTTATCAACAACATCCAGAAACGCCGCCGGCTTCTCTGGGCCCGAGATCATCTAATATGGACTGATGCAAAGTGGAAAAGTGTTCGGTGGTCTGACGAGTCCACATTTCAAATTGTTTTTGGAAATATTCAACATTGTGTCATCCGGACCAAATGGGAAGCGAACCATCCAGACTGTTATCGACGCAAAGTTCAAAAGCCAGCATCTGTGATGGTATGGGGGTGTATTAGTGCCCAAGGCATGGGTAACTTACACATCTGTGAAGGCACCATTAATGCTGAAAGGTACATACAGGTTTTGGAACAACATGCTGCCACTAAGCACCGTCTTTTAATGGACGCCCCTGCTTATTTCAGCAGGACAATGCCAAGCCACATTCAGCAGGTGTTACAACAGCATGGCTTCGTAAAAAAAAAAAATAATGCGGGTACTTTCCTGGCCCGCCTGCAGTCCAGACCTGTCTCCCATGGAAAATGTGTGGCGCATTATGAAGCGTAAAATACGACAGCGGAGACCCCGGACTGTTGAACGACTGAAGCTCTACATAAAGCAAGAATGGGAAAGAATTCCACTTTCAAAGCTTCAACAATTAGTTTCCTCAGTTCCCAAACGTTTATTGAGTGTTGTTAAAAGAAAAGGTGATGTAACACAGTGGTGAACATGCCCTTTCCCAACTACTTTGGCACGTGTTGCAGCCATGAAATGCTAAGTTAATTATTATTTGCAAAAAAAAATAAAGTTTATGAGTTTGAACATCAAATATGTTGTCTTTGTAGCATATTCAACTGAATATGGGTTGAAATAGATTTGCAAATCATTGTATTCCGTTTATATTTCCTTCTAACACAATTTCCCAACTCATATGGAAACGGGGTTTGTACTTTTTCACTGGCTGGAAAGACGATGCTGGACACACTTTTCAATGTTAAAAACAAACCAAAAAAAAATGCTGGCGGCGGTGGAGAAGAGATGGAGTGACAGCAGGGAAGGGGGAGTGACGAAGACGAGTGGGAGTGAGCGAAAGGAGAGAATAAGCATGTGGAGTGAGAACGAGGAGACAGACAGGAAGGAGTGTGGAGAGTTTAGGAGGAGGTGTGGATTGGATGAACTACGACCAAAGGGGACAGCGAGCACTCACTTGGCCAGATGCTTCATAAACAGCCCCAGGACTTGGCGATTCTTCTCCGGTAACTTGTGGACCAGGCAGTGGACCGCCTGGATGCGAGACTCTGGACTGCCGCCCTCTGTTGAAAACGTACAATCACATTAAAAAAAAAAAAAGCCAAACAGGCAGAGATGTAATCGTGCTATCAATTCAACTTAAAAAGCCACCGCCGCCTAATAGGATACATTGGGAAAAATAAAAAGTGAGCAGATCTTTAAGGACACAATCATAAACCCAGGGTACAGGGGGCTAAGGGTAAGAGGATGATGCATTCCCGTTTCAGGGACTAAAGAAGAGGTGTAATGGTAATATACGGCAGCGGGGGGGACAGGTTTACGTTACTGCCTCAGAAATCATCTCTTAAATATTCCCTCACACATGGGCATCTGACCGCCCACGCCTCATTCCATTACTATGGGAACCACAGTGGTGGGGGTTCAGGACGTGGGGGGGGGGGGGGGAAGGATGCTGTCATCTGTCAAACAAACAAATATAAATTAGTTTAGATTAGATTAGATAGTACTTTATTTATTCCGTCAGGAAAATTAACATGGCTTCATCTGGCCGGGATCTTCAGCTCTCACTGGATCGGTTCGCAGCCGAGTGTGAAGCGACCGGAATGAGAATCAGCACCTCCAAGTCCGAGTCCATGGTTCTCGCCCGGAAAAGGGTGGAGTGCCATCTCCGGGTTGGGGAGGAGACCCTGCCCCAAGTGGAGGAGTTCAAGTACCTAGGAGTCTTGTTCACGAGTGAGGGAAGAGTGGATCGTGAGATCGACAGGCGGATCGGTGCGGCGTCTTCAGTAATGCGGACGTTGTATCGATCCGTTGTGGTGAAGAAGGAGCTGAGCCGGAAGGCAAAGCTCTCAATTTACCGGTCGATCTACATTCCCATCCTCACCTATGGTCATGAGCTTTGGGTCATGACCGAAAGGATAAGATCACGGGTACAAGCGGCCCAAATGAGTTTCCAGGTCTCTCCCTTAGAGATAGGGTGAGAAGCTCTGCCATCCGCGAGGAGCTCAACGTAAAGCCGCTGCTCCTCCACATGGAGAGGAGCCAGATGAGGTGGTTCGGGCATCTGGTCAGGATGCCACCCGAACGCCTCCCTAGGGATGTGTTTAGGGCACGTCCAGCTGGTAGGAGACCACGGGGAAGACCCAGGACACGTTGGAAAGACTATGTCTCCCGGCTGGCCTGGGAACGCCTCGGGATCCCCCGGGAAGAGCTAGACGAAGTGGCTGGAGATAGGGAAGTCTGGGCTTCCCTGCTTAGGCTGCTGCCCCCGCGACCCGACCTCGGATAAGCGGAAGATGATGGATGGATGGATGGATGGAGCACAATCCCATTAAAGATCAGACAAACATTACAGGGAGACAGAACAGGATCGCTGACGGGTCTGCTGGCTTCCAGCGCCCCTTACAAAAAAGATGAGATACAGGGAAACAGGGGGGGGGATAGAAGACTAAAATAAAATTAAAAAAAATTGGTCTTAGCCTGGAGAGGGGGTGCAGACTGAGGCCAAGAGAAAAAAACAACTCATAGCCATAGAACACATCCCTCTTCCATGTGTGTAAGAGGGAAACATCAAACATCAAAGAACACAGAGGACATTAAGGACATTAAAGCAGCAGATACAACCAGACACTTCTACATACAGCTATGAATAAAAAGTAAAAAAAAAAAACATATCCACTTTGGTGGCCTCTGGGGTGTTCCACGCCATCGTCCGCTGGGGTGGAGGGAGCATGGCCAGAGACAGGAGCAGACCCATCAAAGCAACCAAGACAGCCGACTCCACTCTCGGCCAGTGTCCAGTCCGCATGGATGAGCGAGGATACGTCCGAGGATACATAGCTAATCCTTTTTTTTACCCCTCTCTCGTTAAAAGGCCTACTGAAACCCACTACTGCCGACCACGCAGTCTAACAATATATACAGTGGGGGCAAAAAAAGTATTTAGTCAGCCAGCGATTGTGCAAGTTCTCCCACTTCAAAGGATGACAGAGGTCTGTCATTTTCATCATAGGTACACTTCAACTGTGAGAGACAGAATGTGGAAAAAAAATCCAGGAATTTTAAAGAATTTATTTGTAAATTATGGTGGAAAATAAGTATTTGGTCAACCATTCAAAGCTCTCACTGATGGAAGGAGGTTTTGGCTCCAAATCTCACGATACATGGCCCCATTCATTCTTTCCTTAACACGGATCAATCGTCCTGTCCCCTTAGCAGAAAAACAGCCCCAAAGCATGATGTTTCCACCCCCATGCTTCACAGTAGGTGTGGTGTTCTTGGGATGCAACTCAGTATTCTTCTTCCTCCAAACACCACCAGTTGAGTTTATACCAAAAAGTTCTATTTTGGTTTCATCTGACCACATGACATTCTCCCAATCCTCTGCTGTATCATCCATGTATCCATTTTGGTATAAACTCAACTGGTGGTGTTTGGAGGAAGAAGAATACTGAGTTGCATCCCAAGAACACCATACCTACTGTAAAGCATGGGGGTGGAAACATCATGTTTTGGGGCTGTTTTTCTGCTAAGGGGACAGGACGATTGATCCGTGTTAAGGAAAGAATGAATGGGGCCATGTATCGTGAGATTTGGAGCCAAAACCTCCTTCCATCAGTGAGAGCTTTGAATGGTTGACCAAATATTTATTTTCCACCATAATTTACGAATAAATTCTTTAAAATTCCTACAATGTCAATTCCTGAATTTTTTTTCACATTCTGTCTCTCACAGTTGAAGTGTACCTATGATGAAAATTACAGACCTCTGTCATCATTTGAAGTGGGAGAACTTGCACAATCGCTGGCTGACTAAATACTTTTTTGCCCCACTGTATATCAATGATGAAATATTAACATTGCAACACATGCCAATACGGCCAGGTTAGTTTACTAAATTGAAATTTAAAATTTCGCGCGGAAGTATCCTGCTAATACGTCGCAGTATGATGACGCGTGACGTCACGGATTGTAGAGGGCACCGTTCCCAGCTATAAGTCGTCTTTTATATCGCGTAATTCCACAGTATTCTGGGAATCTGTGTTGCTGAATCTTTTGCAATTTCTTCAATGAATAATGGAGACATCAAAGACGAAAGCTGTAGGTGGGAAGCGGTGTATTGCGGCCGCCTTTAGCAACACAAACACAGCTGGTGTTTCATTGTTTACATTCCCGAAAGATGACGGTGAAGCTTTACTATGGAACAGAGCGGTCAAGCGAACACGGTTGGATTGGACCACACACACAAAGTACAGTGTATTATGCAGCGATCATTTCGAAAGATCGTGTTTTGAAGAGGGTCCCTTGCGAAGGGCAGAGATGGGCATCGCCACCACCCGTCAACTGGTGCTGAAGAACGATGCGAGGCCGACCTTCAGGTTGTACAGGTACGACCATATAATCTCACTAAAACACTAGTAACACAATAAGCAGATAAGGGATTTTCCAGAATTATCCTAGTAAATGTGTCTAATAACATCTGAATCACTGCCCTCGTCTTTTTTTCTCTCTAGTCATTCACTCTCACTTTCCTCATCCACGAATCTTTCATCGTCGCTCAAATTAATGGGGAAATCGTCGCTTTCTCGGCCCGAATCGCTCTGGCAGCTGGTGGCCATGATTGTAAACAATGTTCAGATGTGAGGAGCTCCACAACCCGTGAGGTCACGCGCACATCGTCTGCTACTTCCGGTACAGGCAAGGCTTTTTTATTAGCGACCAAAAGTTGCAAACGTTATCATCGATGTTCTCTACTAAATCCTTTCAGCAAAAATATGGCAATATGGCGAAATGATCAAGTATGACACATAGAATGGACCTGCTATCCCCGTTTAAATAAGAACATCTCATTTCAGTAGGCCTTTAAGAGGGCATTGCACGAGCCTGATAAAGATGTCATCCCCATCCAGCCGCAGCACTCGTTGGAAGATAAAAGAATACGTGTCGGTGAAACCAGGACGTTGCCGCACAAGGTGACTGGAAGGTGTCAGGCCATAAAACGTGCATGTACGGTATGTCAGGGCCGGAACACTACGTCATAATCAGCGTCTTTAAGGTCACGCTTGGGTTCCTTTCTGGGATGGCCGAACTGCGGAACCGCAGCTAATTGTTTTTAACGGCCTAGGGCAGGGGTGTCCAAACTTTTTCCACAGAGGGCCGCACACGGAAAAATTTAAGCATGCGGGGGCCATTTTGATATTTTTCATTTTCATAACAAAATATATGGATTTTTTTTTTTTATTCCTTAGGGGTCCTGGGGAGCATAGAGGGTCTCAGTCACTAAAATGTTAAAAATAAGTAAAATTATTTTTTTAAGTTTTCAATTTAATGCTTACAGTACATCTCTATATCAACTTGAGGTTGATATAAAGTAAAAAAAAATAAGGTTGTATGCCTTTTCTGTCAAAGACAACTTTGTTTTTTATAGTAAAACTGAAATATGCAGTATTTAGATAGATAGATAGTACTTTATTGATTCCTTCAGGAGAGTTCCTTTATTTAGCAATTAAAGCCCTCAAAGATCAATAATGCAGGACACCATTGATTTTAATTATTTAATACTTTTGAGTAATCACAGTGAAAAGTTAAATAAAATCCCACTAAATATATTTATGATCCGAAAGGTTCCCCACTCATAAAGTGATGCATTTTTATTAGTTTTTTTTTTATTTTAACACTTAAATTTAAAGATCAACTTTCAATATATCTGTCAATTTTAAGTTTAAACTATTATCAAACTTGCCAACCCTCCCGGATTTTCCGGGAGACTCGCGAAATTCAGCGCCTCTACTGAAAACCTCCCAGAAGAAATTTTCTCCCGAAAATCTCCCAAAATTCAGCGGAGCCACGCCCCCTCCAGCTCCATGCGGACCTGAGTGGGGACAGCCTGTTTTCACGTCCGCTTTCCCACTAAACAAACAGCTTGCCTGCCCAATCACGTTACAACATCTAAGGATTTTAATAAAAAAACTGCACACGCAAGGAGACGAAGCAGAAGAACGAGGAAGTTACAGCCATGGCGACGCCGTCTGTAATAGAGTGATTCTATGTTGTCTGTCGCCATCTCTTGGTGAATGTTGGCTATGGCGTTATGGGGTTGATTTTTGATTGGCCAACGATTTAAGTGGTGTTGTGCACCTGACGACAAGTGACTCTCATCCGTACACAAATGGCAGAACAAAGGTTAGTCAAATAGTGAAAGGTAAGTGTTGTTGTTTTTTTAGTAACCAGCAAGCACAGTACAGTTAGTAGAACAACTGTGTTTATATTACTCTGTATTTGATAGATGCCGTCTGAAATTCAACTATTTCTTTTATTTATATATATTATAAAATAAATATATATGGCTAGAATTCACTGAAAGTCAAGTATTTCTCATATATATATATATATATATATATATATATATATAAAATACTTGAGTTGGTGAATTGTAGATGTAAATATACACCCCTCTTAACCACGCCCCTGCCCCAACCATGCCCCCAAACATGCCTCCGCCCCACCCCCCACCCCCCACCTCCCATATCGAAGGTGGCAAGTATGACTATTGTTTTGTTTTATGCTCTTTTGTCAAAACTTTGATGTTTTTATACGGCAACCACACAACATATGCAATATTTTTTCCACATAAAACATTTTAAAGTGATCATTTTTAAGTAGTAATTCATTATAAAAAACATTTTTTGTCCTTTTTTTTTTTTTGAGAAATGGAAAAAAGGAAAATAAAGACAAAAGGGAAAAAAAACCCTGCCTGCATGGCAGCTTTGTGTCAACATTGCCACTTTTTCTCATTAGATGTCACCTCACACCACTTTTTTTTTAAAAATGTTTTTATTTTATTTTTGCAATACTATCAATTTTGAAATTTTTGCAGAAAAACGATTAGCTGCGGGCCGCAAATGGTCCCCGGGCCACATTTTGGACACCTCTGGCCTCGAGCAGTGGTTCTCAACCTTTTTTCAGTGATGTACCCCCTGTGAAAATGTTTTTATTTAATTCAAGTACCCCCTAATCAGAGCAAAGCATTTTTGGTGGAAAAAAAGAGATACGGAAGTAAAATACAGCACTATGTCGTCAGTTTCTGATTTATTAAATTGTATAACAGTGCAAAATATCGCTCATTTGTAGTGGTCTTTCTTGAACTATTTGGAAAAAAAAGATATAAAAATAACTAAAAACTTGTTGTAAAATAAACAAGTGATTCAATTATAAAGATTTCTCCACATAGAAGTAATCATCAACTTAAAGGCCTACTGAAAGCCACTACTAGCGACCACGCAGTCTGATAGTTTATATATCAGTGATGAAATATTAACATTGCAACACATGCCAATACGGCCGCTTTAGTTTAATAAATTGCAATTTTAAATTTCGCGCGGAAGTATCATGCTAAAACGTCGCGGTATGATGACGCGTGCGCGTGACGTCATGCATTGTAGAGGACATCTTGTTCTAGCACCGTTCCCAGCTATAAGTCGTCTGTTTATATTGCGTAATTCCACAGTATTCTGGACATCTGTGTTGCTGAATTTTTTGCAATTTGTTCAATGAATAATGGAGACGTCAAAGAAGAAAGCTGTAGGTGGGAAGCGATGTGTTGCAGCCGCCTTTAGCAACACAAACACAGCCGGTGTGTCATTGTTTACATTCCTGAAAGATGACGGTGAAGCTTTACTATGGAACGCAGCGGTCAAGTGTACACGGTTGGATTGGACCACACACACAAAGTACAGTGTATTATGCAGCGATCATTTCGGATGATCGTGTTTCGAAGAGGGTCCCTTGCGAAAGGCAGAGAAGGGCATTGCCACAACCCGTCGAATGGTGCTGAAGAAAGGTGCGAGGCCGACCTTCAGGTTGTACAGGTACGACCATATAATCTCACTAAAACATTAGTAACACAATAAGCAAATAAGGGATTTTACAGAATTATCCTAGTAAATTTATCTAATAACATCTGAATCGCTCCCACTGCCCTCTAGTCTTTTTTTTCCTAGTCATTCACTCTCACTTTCCTCATCCACGAATCTGTCATCCTCGCTCAGATTAATGGGGAAATCGTCGCTTTCTCGGTCCGAATCGCTCTCGCTGCTGGTGGCCATGATTGTAAACAATGTTCAGATGTGAGGAGCTCCACAACCCGTGACGTCACGCGCACATCGTCTGCTACTTCCGGTACAGGCAAGGCTTTTTTTTATTAGCGACCAAAAGTTGCAAACTTTATCGTGGATGTTCTCTACTAAATCCTTTCAGCAAAAATATGCCAATATGGCGAAATGATCAAGTATGACACATAGAATGGACCTGCTATCCCCGTTCAAATAAGAACATCTCATTTCAGTAGGCCTTTAAATATTTTGTAACTTTTCAAATGTCATTTATATCCATCCATTTTCTACCACTTATTCCCTATGTGGTCGCGGGGGGCCGCTTGTGCCTATCTCAGCTACAATCGGGCGGAAGGCGGGGTGCACCCTGGGCCAATACAGATAGAACACTCAAATTCACATGAGATTGAATAATGTAGGTCCTAGTATGGATCCCTGAGGTACACCAGAGGATATACTTAGCGTTGTAGAACTGTTCGCCAAGCTTCATTACATAACTTCTTATCAAGTTTGAGACTCGTCTTTGTCTGTTTGCACACTTTGCAGGGATAACCAAGTGGAGGCTTTGATGACCGCAGAGGAATTTTCAAGCTCTGGCTTCTCCTTGGCATAATCGCTACCTAAAAGCTGGGTTGCACCATATTTGTAAACAGAATAAATGTGAAACTTTATCCGGTCACGTCCCTCCCTAAATGAGCTCTCTGTGAGAAAAGGTGCGCCTCAGACTCTACCAAAATGTTCAGTGCCATCTGATAACTAATAAAACTATCATTATATGACACTTCTGCTCGCTTAAATGGAGATTGAGGGCACACACACACAAACACACAGGCTGCCAGCGCGGCTCATGAACGCCACTTTACATTGGCGCTAAACACCCAGAAGTGTCAGGAAAAAAAAGTAGGAAAAAAATATAAATGTGCGATCCAAAGTTATGGAAAGTGTAATCAATTGGGATGTGTGACACTCGTGATGAGAGACGGGAATCGGAGATGTGTGATGCACTTCTTGAGTCCTTTTCAAAAACAACCATGGGAGCGTAAAAGCTAACATTTGCAACACACAGTCAGAAATCATTTAAAGCATAAAAATAAAGAAAATCCCTGCGCTGCCTATAAAGACCTAAGTTACGTCTCACAATTAGAAACAAACGAGCCACGAGGCAGTAATTAATGATATAGGCCAGTGTTTTTCAACCACTGTGCCGTGAGATACAGTCTGGTGTGACGTGGGAGATGATCTCATTTCACCTGCCGTATTTCCTTGAATTGCCGCCGGGTATATAGTATGCGCCTGACTAGAATTACTGCCGGGTCAAACTCCTTTCGCAAAATATTATTTTTATTAGCGCATGTCTAGAATTTCCGGCGAATCAAACTCATTTCGCAAAATAATTAGCATACGTCTAGAATTTCCACCGGGTCAAACTCGTCACGTCACGAGTGACACTTCACCTGTCATCATTTTCAAAATGGAGGAGGCTGATTTCAATCATTTGAAATGGCATAAAGGGAAGAAGATTAAGAACTATTCAGTAGGGTTTAAGGTCCAAGCTATTGAATATGCTAAAAAGAACAGTAAGCAGGTAGGTTTTATTAATATACCGTAGCTGCGTGTGTCAAATATGAGTCATTAAATGACTCCCGCCTCCTGGTGGTAGAGGGCGCTAGTGATCCTTCTTGCGACTACTCGGCTGCAGAAGAAGTGACAACAAGCAGCAAGAGTGAGCAGCGATCCTTTATTTTATCCTCTCGCTTGCACTTTTAACATGGAGGATTACATATCTAAAATAAAACCGTTTTCTAAACTGGACTTTCAATCAAAACAGGAGGTAATAAAGGAAAATCGCCATCGAATACTGAAGAAAGATAAGGAAGACTTCTATAAATAAGTAATCAATGCTTTTGATCAGAAGGAGCTGCGCATGGACTTCATTTATAAGTAAAGGTAAGACCATAAAAATGTTGTTTTTTTTAAATAAATGTGCTTTTCATGATGGTATCCTTACACCACACTCAAATTTTTAAGCGCAGGCCTAAATTTACCGTATGCCTTTGGTAAGCGCCGGAGTGAAAAGAGGTTTTAAATTAATTAGCGCCCCGGCGGCAATTCAAGGAAATACGGTATTTGGGTTAGAAATATTTTTTGCGGGTTGGGGAGGAGACCCTGCCCCAAGTGGAGGAGTTCAAGTACCTAGGAGTCTTGTTCACGAGTGAGGGAAGAGTGGATCGTGAGATCGACAGGCGGATCGGTGCGGCGTCTTCAGTAATGCGGACGTTGTACCGATCCGTTGTGGTGAAGAAGGAGCTGAGCCGGAAGGCAAAGCTCTCAATTTACCGGTCGATCTACGTTCCCATCCTCACCTATGGTCATGAGCTTTGGGTCATGACCGAAAGGATAAGATCACGGGTACAAGCGGCCCAAATGAGTTTCCTCCGCCGTGTGGTGGGTCTCTCCCTTAGAGATAGGGTGAGAAGCTCTGCCATCCGGGAGGAACTCAAAGTAAAGCCGCTGCTCCTTCACATCGAGAGGAGCCAGATGAGGTGGTTCGGGCATCTGGTCAGGATGCCACCCGAACGCCTCCCTAGGGAGGTGTTTAGGGCACGTCCAACCGGTAGGAGGCCACGGGGAAGACCCAGGACACGTTGGGAAGACTATGTCTCCCGGCTGGCCTGGGAACGCCTCGGGATCCCCCGGGAAGAGCTAGACGAAGTGGCTGGGGAGAGGGAAGTCTGGGTTTCCCTGCTTAGGCTGTTGCCCCCGCGACCCGACCTCGGATAAGCGGAAGATGATGGATGGATGGATGGATGGATATTTTTTGCAAACCAGTTATTCTAGTCTGCAAATGATGTGTTGTTGTCGAGTGTCGGTGCTGTCTAGAGCTCGGCAGAGTAACCCTGTAATACTCGTCCATATCAGTAGGTGGCAGCAGGTAGCTAATTGCTTTGTAGGTGTCGGGAACAGGGGGAGGCAGTGCGCAGGTAAAAAGGTGTCAAATGCTTAAACCAGGGGTCGGGAACCTTTTTGCCTGATTGAGTCAAGAAGCCAAATATTTTAAAATGTATCATCCTAAGGGACGGCGTGGCGCAGTGGAAGAGTGGCCGTGCGCAACCCGAGGGTCCCTGGTTCAATCCCCACCTAGTACCAACCCCCTTGAACAAGACACTTCACCCTTGCTCCTGATGAGTGCTGGTTGGCGCCTTGCATGGCAGCTCCCTCCATCAGTGTGTGAATGTGTGTGTGAATGGGTAAATGTGGAAGTAGTGTCAAAGCGCTTTGAGTACCTTGAAGGTAGAAAAGCGCTATACAAGTACAACCCATGTATTTATTTATTTAAGAGCCATACAATATTTTTTTTAAATATTGAACACAACTAAATGCGTGCATTTGTAAGTAAGACCAACATTTCTAGAGTATAATAGGTCTCTTTTTTTTTGTAATAACATTGTTATTCCAAAGCTAACTGTGGAGGGGGCGTGGCCTGCAGCGAAGCAGGGTGTTGCCAGGACCGGCCTCGAAATCAGCGACAGGTGCGTAAATGGCCCACCTGGGCCTTGTTATCTAATCACCTGTCGCTTTGTTTATAAGCAGCAGCCAGGAGGAGAGACGGGGCTGGGGCCGGAGCCAGAGTGCGAGCGAGAACGAAAGAGAAAAAGACAATAGCTGCAAAGCAACTGAGAGACATGTTGAAAAATAAAAAAATATATATTGTCACCCTGAAACAGGCTTTCATGTCGGTGCTTGGTGGTCTGAAGAACCCCCAGGACAGCAAGCCCTAAACTAACCAATAATAAATAAACCCTTAATGCAACTTCTTGAACAAGTGCATGTTTTATATTTTCAACGTTATTTTTAACTCTTTGATTACAAGTGGAACTATTCATTGCTTTTTGTGTTAAGCACCTACTAGACTATAAAAATCAAACATTTGCACACACATCAGCAGGCTAAATGAACATACGTTCGTTTGTGGTCTACATAACATGTAATGGTGGTCCCTGTGCTGTAATGTGGGAGGGGTCTATCGACGTGCCTCCACTTCGACTGCGTCTTCTCCACGCCCACTTTGTTGTACTTTTTAGCCTTTACACTGACAGATACAAGTTCAAACTCTACAGCACTTTGTATTAGAAATGGCGACGGCGGAGGATGCATGTGCATGTATGAGCCAGTCTGCCCCACAACAAGACTGCATCGATGGACTAGGATGGTGCACATTTCTACCATATACTGTACAATATACTCTGACTTTTAATACCATGTGAGTTGTGTGGTCCTCTGTGTTTTAAAATGTTGATTCTTATTTACTGTTTTAATTGGTTTCACCCTTAAAAATTTTTTCTTAATCATATTTATTTCATATTGGTTTTATATGTTTTTTTTTTAATTTTCTGTTTTTATTGAGTCATTGGTGGAGCTCAGGATCGTATTTTAATGTTGTTTTTTACTATTGTGCAGCACTTTGGAAACATTTTGTTGTTTAAATGTGCTATATAAATAAAGTGGATTGATTGGGTATATCGTCACACACGGCAAAAAATGTCACAAAATGAGGAAATTCCAATTTTGTTTGGCGAAAGTATGAAGGATAGGCAATATTATTTTCTAAATGTCTCCACAATGCCCCCCACGGTTGGATTTCAAATGTTGCAGATCCCAAATACACAACAACAGGTACCAATTGATAAGAAAAGTTGGTTTTGCTCTATTTATATTTATATACTTGTTCAGGGTGTACCCCGCCTTCCGCCCGATTGTAGCTGAGATAGGCGCCAGCACCCCCCGCCACCCCAAAAGGGAGTAAGCGGTAGAAAACGGATGGATGGATGGATGTTAAACCCTCAAATCTAGACTCCAAACATCCCAGAACAGGCTATTCCTGTTACTTCTAGACCTCCACCCCAGATCACACCTCACTCCTACCCACCTCTCCAAAGTGGGTTGGGTTCAGGGCTAAAACAACTTGCACTGAGCCTAGTCTATAAAATCCGCTACACCTCCCTGATACCGAAGTACATGTCAAACTACTTCCAGAAGGTCCATGACCGCCATAACCACAACACCTACTACTCAGTGGCCTAGTGGTTAGAGCAGGGGTCTCAAACTCAATTCACCTGGGGGCCACTGGACCCAGAGTCTGGGCCGCAAGAAAAGATTTCTTTAAAAAAAATGTGCATACTCCTCAGCGTGTCTAGTATACTGACGTTTCAAATAAGACACGTCGGGGTGCCCCTGTGCTCAACAAAGAAATATTGCATCCCCCACTTTTACAGGAATTGTCTTTGCTCATCACGAACCTTTGGCTTTGAAAAAGACATGTTTGGGGTTGTGGTATATATTTGTATTTAGCCCACGCACGGAGAATAATGTTATTTCCGCGATGTGTGTCGTTCTGCTTTTCCAGCGGTCGGCGGACAATAGCCGGGAAAATAGCGAGTGCTATCCGGCGTCATATAGAAATAGTGTTCATTCTGTGAGGCGATGCAAATTAGACAATAAAAAAAACAAATGAATTGGTCCAGGTTATCGAGGACTGTTATTACTGACGGACATGTGTCGCGGTGTGACTGCAGCCAGGCACGTAAGAAAACCCTCGTCTCCATGGCAACGTCTCTGTCGCTTTCACTCATTTGCCGCTTTTCCACTAATGCAGGGGTAGGCAAACCAGAATGTTGAAAAAGACATTTTGGACCCAAATAACACAACGCTGGCAAGCAGCATTCATATAAAACTTGTGGGCCGCATTAACATTAAACTTTCATATTAAGGTGGATGCCGCAAAATAAAGTCTCGCGGGCTACGTGTCTGAGACCCTTAGGTTAGAGCAGGGGTCACCAACGCGGTGCACGCGGGCACCAGGTCGCCCGTAAGGACCAGATGAGTCCTGTTCTAAAAATAGCTCAAATAGCAGCACTTACCAGTGAGCTGCCTCTATTTTTTAAATTGTATTCATTTACTAGCAAGCTGGTCTCGCTTTGCTCGACATTTTTAATTCTAAGATTGATTGATTGATTGATACTTTTATTAGTAGATTGCACAGTTCAGTCCATATTCCGTACAATTGACCACTAAATGGTAACACCCGGATGAGTTTTTCAACTTGTTTAAGTCGGGGTCCACGTTAATCAATTCAAGGAGACAAAACTCAAATAGAGTTTGAAAATCCAAGAAAATATTTGAAAGACTTGGTCTTCACTTGTTTAAATAAATTCATTCATTTTTTTTTACTTTGCTTCTTATAACTTTCAGAAAGACAATTTTAGAAAAAAAAAACAACCTTAAAAAATGATTTTAGGATTTTTAAACACATATACCTTTTTACCTTTTAAATTCCTTCCTCTTCTTTCCTGACAATTTAAATCAATGTTCAAGTATGTATATTTTTTTTATAGTAAAGAATAATAAAGACATTTTAATTTAATTCTGCATTTCAGCTTCTGTTTTTTCGACGAAGAATATTTGTGAAATATTTCTTCAAACTTATGATTAAAATTCGGAAAAATTATTCTGGCAAATATAGAAAATCTGTAGAATCAAATTTAAATCTTATTTCAAAGTCTTTTGAATTTCTTTTAAAAATTTTGTTCTGGAAAATCTAGAAGAAAATAATGATTTGTCTTTGTTAGAAATATAGCTTGGTCCAATTTGTTATATATTCTAACAAAGTGCAGATTGGATTTTAACCTATTTAAAACATGTCATCAAAATTCTAGAATTAATCTTCAATCAATCAATCAATCAATGTTTACTTATATAGCCCTAAATCACTAGTGTCTCAAAGGGCTGCACAAACCACTACGACATCCTCGGTAGGCCCACATAAGGGCAAGGAAAACTCACACCCAGTGGGATGTCGGTGACAATGATGACTATGAGAACCTTGGAGAGGAGGAAAGCAATGGATGTCGAGCGGGTCTAACATGATACTGTGAAAGTTCAATCCATAATGGATCCAACACAGTCGCGAGAGTCTAGTCCAAAGCGGATCCAACACAGCAGCGAGAGTTCCGTTCACAGCGGAGCCAGCAGGAAACCATCCCAAGCGGAGGCGGATCAGCAGCGCAGAGATGTCCCCAGCCGATACACAGGCAAGCAGTACATGGCCACCGGATCGGACCGGACCCCCTCCACAAGGGAGAGTGGGACATAGGAGATAAAGAAAAGAAACGGCAGATCAACTGGTCTAAAAAGGGAGTCTATTTAAAGGCTAGAGTATACAAATGAGTTTTAAGGTGAGACTTAAATGCTTCTACTGAGGTGGCATCTCGAACTGTTACCGGGAGGGCATTCCAGAGTACTGGAGCCCGAACGGAAAACTTAGTCAGGAAAAATTAAACTTAGTCAGGAAAACTTACTAATGATGTTACATTTTTTTTTTTTTTTTTTTTTTCCAAAAAGATTCAAATTAGCTAGTTTTTCTCTTCATTTTTTCTGGTTGAATTTTTAATTTTAAAGAGTCGAAATTGAAGATAAACTATGTTTAAAAATGTTATTTTAATTTTTTTCCTGTTTTCTCCTCTTTTAAATCATTTAGTTTTTTTTCATCATTTATTCTCTACAAAAAACCTTCCGTAAAAGGAATAAAATGTACGACAGAATGACAGACAGAAATACACATTTTTTTTCTATATTTACTGTATATATATATATATTTATTAATTAAAGGTAAATTGAGCATATTGGCTATTTCTGGCAATGTATTTAAGTGTGTATCAAACTGGTAGCCTTTCGCATTAATCAGTACCCAAGAAGTAGCTCTTGCTTTCAAAAAGGTTGCTGACCCCTGTGTTAGGAGTGTCCGCCCTGAGATCAGTAGGTCGTGAGTTCAAACCCTGGCCAAGTCATACCAAAGACTATAAAAATGGGACCCATTACTTCCCTGCTTGGCACTCAGCTTTAAAGGGGAACATTATCACCAAACCTATGCAAGCGTCAATATATACCTTGATGGTGCAGAAAAAAAGACCATGTATTTTTTTTATCCGATTTCCGAACTCTAAATGGGTGAATTTTGGCGAATTAAACGCCTTTCTGTTTATCGGTCTTTTAGCCAAGACGTCAGAACGTGACGTCACCGAGGTAACACACCCGCCATTTTCATTTTCACATAACAAACACCGGGTCTCAGCTCTGTTATTTTCCGTTTTTTCGACTATTTTTTGGAACCTTGGAGACATCATGCCTGGTGGGTGTTTTGTCGGAGGGTGTAACAACACTAACAGGGAGGGATTCAAGTTGCACCACTGGCAAGAAATCTGCCGCCAGACCCCCATTGAATGTACCAGAGTGTCTTCACATTTGACCGGCGATGCTAAGACAGACATGACACAGAGATGTATGGATAACCTGCAGATGCATTTGCAACCATTAAGTCAACGTAATCACAAAGGTGAGTTTTGTTGATGTTGTTGACTTATGTGCTAATCAGACATATTTGGTCACGGCATCACTGCCAGCTAATCGATGCTAACATGCTATGCTAATCGATGCTAACATGCTATTTACGCTAGCTTTATGTACATTTGAAACTAGATACCCACATTTAATGCCAAACAAACACTTACCAATCGACGGATTTAAGTTGCTCCAGTGTCACAAGATGTGAAAGTCCTGATCGTTTGGTCCGCACATTTTACCGGCGATGCTAATAAGGCAGCCATGCTATGGGCCACTTCATTAGGTACACCCACGCTATGGCCGAATAGCGTCAATAGCTATTCGCTCAATAGCTTCAGTTTCTTCTTCAATTTCGTTTTTGCTATCTGCCTCCATACTTTGACCATCTGTTTCAATACATGCGTAATCTGTCGAATCGCTTAAGCCGCTGAAATCCGAGTCTGAATCCGAGCTAATGTCGCCGTATCTTGCTGTGGTAACCGCCATGTTGTTTACATTGGCAGCACTGTGTGACGTCACAGGGAAATGGATAGTGGTTTCGAAGATAGCGAAAATAAGGCACTTTAAAGCTTTATTTAGGGATATTCCGGGACCGGTAAAAAAATTTTTAAAACTTCAAAAAATACAACAAGCCACTGGGAACTGATTTTTATTGTTTTAAACCCTTTTGAAATTGTAATAATGTTCTCCTTTAAGGGTTGGAATTGGGGGTTAAATCACCACAAATGATTCCTGGGTGCGGAACTGCTGGTGCTCACTGGGGGTGAATAAGGGGATGGGTCAAATGCAGAGAACAAATTTTGCTACACCTAGTGTGTGGGTGACAATCATTGGTACTTTAACTTAACTTTAACACCAGGGGGAGCTACACAAACCACGTTAAACCCAGATTCCCGTCTAACGAAGGTCTTAACTCATTCTCTTTCTATGCCACATCAATGTGGAATGCACTCCCAACAGGTGTAATAGTAAGTGCATCTCTATATTCCTTCAGCACCGCACTAAAACAACACCTCCAGGCAACTTCAACCCTAGCCAAACCCCGTCCGCCCACCGCATCCCACCTCCACGGATTGTAAATAATCTAATGTATATACTTGTTCTTGTGCTATGTGAACTCACTATGTTCTCTGCTCACTGTACATATCCTACTAAGTCAGACCTACACTGTTTCAATGTCCATTTCTCACATATCATTGTTGATGAATGAAGTGCTGATAGCAATCAAACCTAACCCCCTCCACATCCCACTCCCCAAAATATAAATAATGTAAATAATTCAATGTATATACTGTGATGATTAACTTGTGTGATGACTGTATTATGCTGATAGTATATATTTGTACCATGAATTGATTAACGTGGACTACCACTTAAACAAGTTACCATTTAGTGGTCAATTGTACGGAATATGTACTGTACTGTGCAGTCTACTAATAAAAGTCTCAATCAATCAAAAAAAGCATGAGGAACAGCTAGCATACTGTGGAGAGGCGGAGCCGGCGGTTTGACGGAGCAACAGGGCACGCTGGGGCCCGGCCCAAGATGGCGGAAAGGAGGCGGAGAATGCGGCCGAGCGGAGAGGCGGGGCGTGCCGGGAGCGATGCCGCGGGTGTGTGGATCGCGCACCAGTACACAATTAACTTATCTCCTCGCGATGTATAAAAGGGGGAGAAGGAGGAGAGATCGGGGCTGAAGGAGCACCAGGAAGCAAGACACCAGAGACGGAGACGCGGCCGACTAAAGCGCGGACTGGAGAACGAGAGACAGGGAGCGAGACACGGAGAGCGAACAGCAGTAGCGACGACGGCGCAAAAGACGTGCTTTATTTGGAAAAATAAACAAGAGTCATAACTGCTCAATTATGTCCTTCCTGAGTGGTCCATTGAACCTGCACGACGACAGTGTGAGTCGTTCACACATACATTTAAGACTCCAAGTGAAAAAAAATCTATGATTAATAGGTGAAGAAATAACAATGCGACAAAAAAACAATGCGATAACATTTTTATAACATGCTCACTACGGCCTCGTTTCTCTTGTTATATTCTTATTTATACTGGTATATTTGTATTCTTATTGCTGCTTTTTATTTGTATTCTTATTGTTATATTTTCATTTATACCCCCATTATTTTTTTAAATTTGATCTCAATTCTGTACTCTGCTGCTGGAATTAAAATGTTCCTGAGTGAACTTTCCTGAAAGAATCAATAAAGTACTATCCATACACGAAATGCCAGCAAAAAAAGTTAGCATGCAAACATTAAATCGCTAATGTTGACAAGCTAACATAGCATATTAAAGGGGAAACAGCTAGCGCACTTCTTACCGAATTTTTAGGACTATAAGTCGCAGTTTTTTTTCATAGTTTGGCCGGGGGTGCGACTTATACTCCGGAGCGACTTATGTGTGAAATTATTAACACATTACCGTAAAATATCAAATAATATTATTTATCTCATTCGCGGAAGAGACCAAGAAAATGTCAGCAATCTTCACACACACGTCAACCAATAAGAATTCGGCAGGGGAGGGTCATGACAGAAGTGCATTGTGGGTCATGGAATGCTAACTGCTATATGCTATATGCTACTTCCGTAGCTATTAAAATGGATCATTTCATCGTTGGCGGTAACTTGTAAAAACTGAGAAGGGCTGAACAAAAATGGCACTGAAAAGGAAATCATGTGATTTATGGATTAGGAGTGAGAGATAGTTTGGTAAAGGTATAGCATGTTCTATATGTTATAGTTATTTGAATGACTCTTACCATAATATGTTAGGTTAACATAGCAGTTGCTTATTTATGCCTCATATAACCTACACTTATTCAGCCTGTTGTTCAGTATTCTTTATTTGTTTTAAATTGCTTTTGTTGGATTTTTTTCAAGTAAATTTCCCCCAAAAATGCGACTTATACTTCAGTATGACTTATATATGTTTTTTTCTTTCTTTATTACCGTATTTCCTTGAATTGCCGCCGGGGCGCTAATTCATTTAAAACCTCTTCTCACTCCGGCATTTACCAAAGGCATACGGTAAATTAAGGGCTGCACTTATACATTTGAGTGTGATGTAAATATACCATCATGAAAAGCACATTTAATTAAATTTTTTTTATTATGGTCTTACCTTTACTTATAAATGAAGTCCATGCGCAGCTCCTTCTGATCAAAAGCATCGATAACTTGTTTATAGAAGTCTTCCTTATCTTTCTTCAGTTTTAAAAGTCTCTCTGTCTCGATGGAGATCTTCCTTTATTACCTCCTGCTTCCATTGAAAGTCCAGTTTAGAAAACTGTTTTATTTTAGATATGTAATCCTCCATGTTAAAAGTGCAAGCGAGAGGAAAAAATTAAAAAAATCGCTGCTCACTCTTGCTGCTTGTTGTCACTTCTTCTGCAGCCGAGTAGTCGCAAGAAGAATCACTAGCGCCCTCTACCACCAGGAGGCGGGAGTCATTTAATGACTCATATTTGACACACGCAGCTACGGTATATTAATAAAACATAGCTGCTTACTGTTCTTTTTAGCATATTCAATAGCTTGGACCTTAAATCCTACTGAATAGCTCTTAATCTTCTTCCCTTTATGCGATTTCAAATGATTGAAGTCAACCTCCTCCATTTTGAAAATGATGACAGGTGAAGTGTCACTCGTGACGTGACGAGTTTGACCCGGTGGAAATTCTAGGCATATGCTAATTATTTGGCAAAACAAGTTTGACCCGGCAGTAATTCTAGGCAGGCGCATACTATATACTTGGCGGCAATTCGAGGAAATACGGTATGCATTTTCGGCCGGTGCGACGTATAATCCAGAGCGATTTATAATCCGAAAAATACGGTAACTAGTTACTTTTCACAGTAACGCACTACTTTTTGGTGTAAGTAAGTGACTTAGTAACTGAGTTACTTTTGAAATAAAGTAACTAGTAACTGTAACTAGTTACTGATTTTGAGTAACTAACTCAACACTGGCTGTATGTGATTGAATCGGTCAAGAAATGTGGGGATTGTACAACTTTGAAAATCCGGAGCGAAGGGAAAAAAACAACAAACTGAAATGGGAATATGAAAAGCCGGGTGCAGCTGTGTGTGCTTGTTTGTTTTGCAGTCTTGACAAAGTTGTGTTAGGTCTTACTCGCAAGGCTGATGAACTCCTTGTAAAGTCCGTAGGTCATCAGTGGCTCGGGGAGGCTCCTGCAGGGGAGACGGAGAGGAGAGTTTGGAATAAGTGTCATGATGAATGTGTCCCTGGGCAAAAAGGGGAGGGGTTTACAATTAGATGGCGCTCATGTTTGAGATAACCAAGTTCATCTGAAGGTACTTTCACTCTGCAGCTGGACAGGGTCCAAGGCTGCTTTGAGTCTCGGAGGAATCGGATGACATTGGCTGTCCCTTTTCCTAACAGGCCGGGCGGGAAAAAATGTAGACAGAGGGAGAGGAATACTCTGAGTCATCAACTTTATCTAATCAATGAATGTTTTTGGCAGAACATTCATTGAGAAAAATACTGACACAACTCTAGTCACTAAAAACCTAACAGTGTACATCAGGGGTGTCCAAACTTCTCCCACTGAGGGCCGCACACTGAAAAATCAAAGCAAGCGGGGGCCATTTTCATCATTTTTATTTTAAAAAACAATACATGTATAAAAAATATACATTTAGGCCTCCGCTCACTTATGATCCCGGGGTTTTGGTCCAAAAAAATATTAAAAATGTGTCATCATTCAGTATTATTATTTTCATTATTATTCAAGTTTTAAATCTCTACAACAGGGGTGTCAAACTCAAATACAGAGTGGGCCAAAATTTCAAATGGAACAAAGCCACGGGCCAATATTGAACAAATTAACCTTTTAAGAGGGATAAAAAAACAAGTTTTGCATTGAATACTGAACAAGCAAGGCTTATATAACTTTATAGTGACATGCCAAGTCCATCCATCCATTTTCTACCGCTTATTCCCTTTCGGGGTCGCGGGGGGCGCTGGCGCCTATCTCAGCTACAATCGGGCGGAAGGCAGGGTACACCCTGGACAAGTCGCCACCTCATCGCAGGGCCAACACAGATAGACAGACAACATTCACACTCACATTCACACACTAGGGCCAATTTAGTGTTGCCAATCAAGTTTCAAATTATCCATCCATCCATTTCCTACCGCTTGTCCCTTCTGGGGTCGCTGGAGCCAACCTCGGCTGCATTCGGGCGGAAGGCAGGGAACACCCTGGACAAGTCGCTACCTCATCGCAGGGCCAACACAGATAGACAGAAAACATCCACACTCACATTCACACACTAGGGACCATTTAGTGTTGCCAATCATCCATCCATCCATTTTCTACAGCTTCTTCCCCTTTTGGGGTCGCGGGGGGCGCTGGCGCCTATCTCAGCTACAATCGGGCGGAAGGCGGGGTACACCCTGGACAAGTCGCCACCTCATCGCAGGGCCAACACAGATAGATAGAAAACATCCACACTCACATTCAAACACTAGGGACCATTTAGTGTTGCCAATCATCCATCCATCCATTTTCTACAGCTTCTTCCCCTTTTGGGGTCGCGGGGGGCGCTGGCGTCTATCTCAGCTACAATCGGGCGGAAGGCGGGGTACACCCTGGACAAGTCGCCACCTCATCGCAGGGCCAACACAGATAGACAGACAACATTCACACTCACATTCACACACTAGGGACCATTTAGTGTTGCCAATCAACCTATCAATAATAATTGAAAAATATCAATGGCATATCAAATAAAATTTAAATAAAAATTGGGGCGTCCAGGAAGAGTTAGTGCTGCAAGGGGTTCTGGGTATTACGTGTGTTACGGTGCAGATGTTCTCCCGAAACGTGTTTGTCATTCTTGCTTGGTGTGGCTTCACAGTGTGGCGCATATTTGTAACAGTGTTAAAGTCGTTTATACGGCCACCCTCAGTGTGACCTGTATGGCTGTTGACCAAGTATGCGTTGCATTCATTTGTGTATGTTAAAGCCGCAGATATTATGTGACTGGGCCGGCACGTTGTTTGTATGGCGGAAAAAGCGGACGTGACCACAGGTTGTAGAGGACGCTAAAGGCAGTGCCCCCAATATTGTTTTCCGGGTGGAAATTGGGAGAAATTGGGAAGAAATCTTGCTCCGAGAGATTTTCGGGAGGGGCAGTGAAATTCGGGAATCTCTCGGGTAAATCGTGAATAGAAGACTAGCATGAGAGTTAAAATGTGACTGCAAAGTTAGCACTGTAGCTCAGATGGCTAATGTCACTAACAATTGTGTCATTAAAAGTGGGCCAACACACTTCAAAAACACCATTTTCTCTCAAGCTAATTCAAAATGGTTTATAAAATAGCATAAAATGGGACCTGTATTTGCAGCACACATGTTAAATAGTAATAACATTCGTCGTTAGCGACGGAAATGAGAAAATATTGTGAAAATGTCCGAGAAGTTGCACTGTTGTAGTCCAGCTTTTTTTGACACACAAACTAATTCATGCTATTTCTTATCATTCTTTCTTGTTTCCAACTCCCAAACTACTGGCAAAAAAACCCCCAGTAAAACACCCATGTATGCCTTTTGAGCTCAGGGCCCAACTATTTGACTACAAAGGGGCCCGGGGCCCACTCAAGTGTTAACACTGAATTAGTCATCTTACTCTTGATTTCCATCGTATTCGAAAATAATATCTGACATACTTGCTACAGTTTACAATCTTGTCAAATGATGTCAACACCATCTAGAATTAGAATAGAATAGAATAGAATAGAATAGAAAGCACAAACCCCGTTTCCATATGAGTTGGGAAATTGTGTTAGATGTAAATATAAACAGAATACAATGATTTGCAAATCCTTTTCAACCCATATTCAGTTGAATATGCTACAAAGACAACATATTTGATGTTCAAACTCATAAACTTTATTTTTTTTGCAAAAAAATCTGAAGAAAATCTGGAGAAATCACTGCATGTAAGCGAGGATATTACGGACCATTGATCCCTCAGGCGGTACTACATAAAAAACCGACATCAGTGTGTAAAGGATATCACCACATGGGCTCAGGAACACTTCATAAAACCACTGTCAGTAACTACAGTTGGTCGCTACATCTGTAAATGCAAGTTAAAATTCCACTATGCAAAGCGAAAGCCATTTAACAACAACACCCAGGAACGCTGCCGGCTTCGCTGGGCCCGAGATCATCTAAGATGGACTGATGCATCTTAGATGCATTTTATATTTAGAAACTTTGGACGTGGTGTCCTCCGGAACAAAGAGGAAAATAACCATCCGGATTGTTATAGGCGCAAAGTTCAAAAGCCAGCATGTGTGATGGTATGGGGGTGCATTAGTGCCCAAGGCATGGGTAACTTACACATCTGTGAAGGCACCATTAATGCTGAAAGGTACATACAGGTTTTGGAGCAACATATGTTGTCATCCAAGCAACGTTATCATGGACGCCCCTACTTATTTCAGCAAAACAATGCCAATCCATGTGTTACAACAGCTTGGCTTCTTAGTAAAAGAGTTCCTTTCCTGGCCCACCTGCAGTCCAGACATGACTCCCATCAAAAATGTGTGGCGCATTATGAAGCGTAAAATACGACAGCGCAGACCCCGGACTGTTGAACGACTGAAGCTCTACATAAAACAAGAATGGGAAAGAATTCCACTTTCAAAGCTTCAACAATTAAGTTTCCTCAGTTCCAAAATGTTTATTGAGTGTTGTTAAAAGAAAAGGTGATGTAACACAGTGGTGAACATGCCCTTTCCCAACTACTTTGGCACGTGTTGCAGCCATGAAATTCTAAGTTAATTATTATGTGTTGTTGATAAATGGGTTTTGCTCTGCATAGTAGAGTTTTAACTTGCACTTACAGATGTAGCGACCAACTATGGTTACTGACAGTGGTTTTCTGAAGTGTTCCTGAGCCCATGTGGTGATATCCTTTACACATTGATGTTGGTTTTTGATGCAGTACCGCCTGAGGGATCAAAGGTCCGTAATATCATCGCTCACGTGCAGTGATTTCTCCAGATTCTCTGAACCTTTTGATGATTTTACGGACCGTAGATGGTAAAATCCCTAAATTCTAATGCACCCCCATACCATCACAGATGCTGACTTTTCAACTTTGCGCCTGTAATAATCCGAATGGTTATTTTCCTCTTTGTTCTGGAGGACACCACGTCCTCTGTTTCCAAATATAATTTGAAATGTGGACTCGTCAGACCACAGAACACCTTTTCACTTTGCATCAGTCCATCTTAGGTGAGCTCGGGCCCAGCGAAGCCGGCGGCGTTTCTGGATGTTGTTGATAAATGGGTTTGGCTTTGCATAGTAGAGTTTTAACTTGCACTTACAGATGTAGCGACCGACCGTAGTTACTAACAGTGGTTTTTTTTATGAAGTGTTCCTGAGCCCATGTGGTGATATCCTTTACACACGGATGTCGGTTTTTGATGCAGTACCGCCTGATGGATCAAAGGTCCGTAATATCATCGCTTACGCGCATTGATTTCTCCAGATTCTCAGAACTTTTTGATGATTTTACGGACCGTAGATGGCAAAATCCCTAAATTCCTTGCAATAGCTCGTTGAGAAATGTTGTTCTAAAACTGTTCGACAATTTGCTTACAAAGTGGTGACCCTCGCTCCATCCTTGTTTGTGAATTACTTAGCATTTCATGGAAGCTGCTTTTATACCCAATCATGGCACCCACCTGTTCCCAATTAGCCTGCACACCTGTGGGATGTTCCAAATAAGTGTTTGATGAGCATTCCTCAACTTTGTCAGTATTTATTGCCACCTTTCCCAACTTCTTTGTCACATGTTGCTGGCATCATATTCTAAAGTTAATGATTATTTGCGTTTAATCTGCGTTCAAAAGACTCCGGCTTATTAGTGATTCCTAGAGCTCAAAAAAAGTCTGCGGGCTATAGAGCGTTTTCCGTTCGGGCTCCAGTACTCTGGAATGCCCTCCCGGTAACAGTTCGAGATGCTACCTCAGTAGAAGCATTTAAGTCTCACCTTAAAACTCATCTGTATACTCTAGCCTTTAAATAGACCTCCTTTTTAGACCAGTTGATCTGCCGCTTCTTTTCTTTCTCCTATGTCCCCCCCTCCCTTGTGGAGGGGGTCCGGTCCGATGACCATGGATGAAGTACTGGCTGTCCAGAGTCGAGACCCAGGATGGACCGCTCGTCGGGACCCAGGATGGACCGCTCGCCTGTATCGGTTGGGGACATCTCTACGCTGCTGATCCGCTTGAGATGGTTTCCTGTGGACGGGACTCTCGCTGCTGTCTTGGAGCCACTATGGATTGAACTTTCACAGTATCATGTTAGACCCGCTCGACATCCATTGCTTTCGGTCCCCTAGAGGGGGGGGTTTGCCCACATCTGAGGTCCTCTCCAAGGTTTCTCATAGTCAGCATTGTCACTGGCGTCCCACTGGATGTGAATTCTCCCTGCCCACTGGGTGTGAGTTTTCCTTGCCCTTTTGTGGGTTCTTCCGAGGATGTTGTAGTCGTAATGATTTGTGCAGTCCTTTGAGACATTTGTGATTTGGGGCTATATAAATAAACATTGATTGATTGATTTGCACACAAAAAAAAGTTTATGAGTTTGAACATCAAATATGTTGTCTTTGTAGCATATTCAACTGAATATGGGTTGAAAAGGATTTGCAAATCATTGTATTCTGTTTATATTTACATCTAACACAATTTCCCAACTCATATGGAAACGGGGTTTGTAAAAAAACACTGCCTGGACAGTGGCTGAGGTTTGTAACAATGCAAAAGGTAAATTTGAAGCAATCATTTGAGTAAGTTTACCTCCTAAGAGTTGATGTGATGCACACCAAAAAAAACAAAAAAAAAACATTGACATAAATATATACGTTCACGCCGCCTCAGCGTTCTAAAGCCAAAGTGCATTTGAACATCAGAGCTTCACCCACACGCCGTCAAGCTGGAAGCTGCTAAGAGTGGAACAGACATGCATGGCAACCTCTCTGCATAATTCATACAAGCAAAAACCTGGCAGATAATATTAAATACTTAGTATTCCGCTGTAATCCTGCATCCAACATAAATTCTGGTCCCCCTCACCTCAGGTACAGCTTCAGCGCGCTGGTTATGGTCTTGACGTCCCAGTCCTCGCTGTTGGACAGGTCCACGTCGTCGCTCTTTTTTTCTGAAGCCAAACACACGGAGAACATTTGAAGCTGCCATCCAGTCAAAATAAACATGTGCAAGTAACGTGTAATGAGAGGATAAAAAGAGAGGTGGCCGTCGGGGTCGGGGTCCAGTCCGGTCCGGTCCCGACGGCTGTGGAGGCACGTTAGTGGTTGGACACTAATTACTACTGCAATAATTAATCCCCTCATTACTTCAGAGAATGTGCGGGGATACTCTGGAGAGGTGGTCGGCTGCAAATGAAGGTGGAGCGCGCTTGTCGTAATTTAAGTCGAGACATGATCTTGAACCTGTAATACTAGGAACTTATTTAAAAAAAAAAAAAAAATAAATCTGAGTCAGACGGACCATTGATCCCTCAGGCGGTACTATATAAAAAACCGACATCAGTGTGTAAAGGATATCACCGCATGGGCTCAGGAACACTTCATAAAACCACTGTCAGTAACTACAGTTGGTCGCTACATCTGTAAATGCAAGTTAAAATTCCACTATGCAAAGCGAAAGCCATTTAACAACAACACCCAGAAACGCTGCCGGCTTCGCTGGGCCCGAGCTCATCTAAGATGGACTGATGGTTTCCTGTGGACGGGACTCTCGCTGCTGTCTTGGAGCCACTATGGATTGAACTTTCACAGTATCATGTTGGACCCGCTCGACATCCATTGCTTTCGGTCCCCTAGAGGGGGGGGGTTGCCCACATCTGAGGTCCTCTCCAAGGTTTCTCATAGTCAGCATTGTCACTGGCGTCCCACTGGATGTGAATTCTCCCTGCCCACTGGGTGTGAGTTTTCCTTGCCCTTTTGTGGGTTCTTCCGAGGATGTTGTAGTCGTAATGATTTGTGCAGTCCTTTGAGACATTTGTGATTTGGGGCTATATAAATAAACATTGATTGATTGATTGATTGACATCCAACGCTGTCTTTGATGGTGCTGTAATGTGATTGGATGGTGGCCATGGCGATGGATGAGGATGCTTGTGTAGTTCACCCACATGTAAACTCTGTCTGCACTGCAAAAACCTGAAATCTTAGTAAGGTTGAATATCTCAAATAAGGGTGATGTTTGCTTATTTTCTGTCTGATGAGATCATTCTGCTCACTAAGCAGATTTTATGTTAGTGTTTTACTCCTAAATGATCTCAGTAAGATATTACAGCTTTTTGCTGAGATGTGACGACCTGTATTGAGTAAAACATGCTTGAAACTAGAATATCAAGTGTTGCAAGGCTGTGTCATCAAGTATAAAACTGCTTTTTCAAGGTAATAATTTCTTACTTCAAGCGTGAAATTAAAAAAATGAATTTGACACAATTGTGTCTCATAATTAAAAACAGATGACAGCCAAATGGACTTTGCGGTCTTATTTTATTGCTTCAAAACTCACCGAATTTGACACACATATCAGGACTGGCGAAATCTGCGATCTAATAAAAAAAACACAACTCAAAATTGCGCTCTAGCGCCCCCTAGGAAGAAAACACGGACAAAACTGTCTGTAACTTCCAGTAGGAATATCGTAGAAACATGAAAAAAAAAAAACTCTATGTAGGTCTCAGTTAGACCTATATTTCATACACTGACATTCCCCGGCTAAAAAATGACGCTTTTTTTCAAACATTATCTCCTCTGAGGCCATTTGTCGTTTCGCCTTCAAACAAACACAGCTGAGGGATTGAACCCTTCTGATTAAAAGTTGATGAAAGAGTTTTAACTAATACCCCGGTTTGGATTTTGTGAGCCCGCAAAGAACTGATGCGCTGGTGCTGTTGTGCTACTGCTGTCACAAAATGGCGGCTTCCTGCTCAGACCAAACTGCCTCTAACTCACTGTTACCATGAATTGATTAACGTGGACCCCGACTTAAACAAGTTGAAAAACTTATTGGTGTGTTACCATTTAGTGGTCAATTTTACGGAATATGTACTGTACTGTGCAATCTACTAATAAAAGTATCAATCAATCAATGTAGGACTGTCGTACACACATGAAAAAAAAACCTCAATGTAGGTCTCACTGAGACCTATATTTCATACACTTACCGCCCCCAACTAAAATGAACAGGAAGTTTGCTATTCCCACATCAGTACAACAACTGCATTACATTCACAATGCATTAGAGTCTCAAAATGGCGGCACCAAGGCGTCCTTATAAAATGCCCAAGCCACTTTACAACTGTTATTACTATGAGACTGATGTATAACACATGTATATACAACTTTTTCTCAGTGTAATAATCCATCCATCCATCTTCTACAGCTTATCCGGGCTCAGGTCGCGGGGGCAGCAGCCCAAGCGTTCCCGTCCATCGCTGCCTGCAGCTTTAATTTTACTTCTTTTGGAAAGTCTAGACAAGCCAAATTTTCTTGTTCTATTGGCAGATGATTTTGCTTAGTTCAAGCGCATATGAGGGCAACCCCTCAACCCCCTTGGGGCGAGGGGTTGCCCACATATGCGGTCCTCTCCAAGGTTTCTCATAGTCATCATTGTCACGGTCACCGACATCACATTGGGTGTGAGGATGTCGTTGTGGTTTGTGCAGGACGACGGCTAGGAAATCTTAAAAAGACGCATCTACTGTGTCACCGCTGAGTTAAAGGCCTACTGAAATGAGATGTTCTTATTTAAACGGGGATAGCAGGTCCATTCTATGTGTCATACTTGATCATTTCGCCATATTATCATATTTTTGCTGAAAGGATTTAGTAGAGAACATCCACGATAAAGTTCGCAACGTTTGGTCGCTAATAAAAAAGCCTTGCCTGTACCGGAAGTATCAGACGATGTGCGCGTGACGTCACGGATTGTGGAGCTCCTCACATCTGAACATTGTTTACAATCATGGCCACCAGCAGCGAGAGCGATTCGGACCGAGAAAGCGACAATTTCCCCATTAATTTGAGCGAGGATGAAAGATTTGAAGATGAGGTAAGTTAGAGTGAGGCACTAAAAAATAAATAAATAAAAAAGAAAATCGACGGCTTCGGGCAGCGGCAGTGGGTGTGTTTCAGATGTAATTAGACACATTTACCAGGATAATTCTGGAAAATCCCTTATCTGCTTATTGTGTTAATAGTATTATAGTGAAATTACATTGACAAACCTGAAAGTCGGATGGCTGCGGTGAACGCCAGTGTCTCTGAGAGAAGCCAAGGAGCCAAGATCACAGCTGCCTTTTTGACAGCTACAGGAAGAGGTCCCATAATCCACTGAAGTCTCCGGTAAGAGCCGACTTAATATCACAATTTTCCCATCCAAAACCTTGCTGGTTGACGTAGAGAAACATGTTAGCTTGACCGCTCTTTTGCTGAAAGGATTTAGGAATCATGGCCACCAGCAGCGAGAGCGATTCGGACCGAGAAAGCAACGATTTCCCCATTAATTTGAGCGAGGATGAAAGATTCGTGGATGAGGAAAGTGACAGTGAAGGACTAGGAAAAAAAAAAAAACCTAGACGGCAGAGCGATTCAGATGTTATTAGACATATTTACTAGGGTAATTCTGGAAAATCCCTCATCTGCTTATTGTGTTACTAGTGTTTTAGTGAGATTATATGGTTGTACCTGTACAACATGAAAGTCGGAGGGGTGTGGACACGGGTGTGGTGACCGCCACTGTCTCCGAGGGAAGCCACGTTTCTCGACGAGGCGAAGGCAGACGGTGGGGCCGGGCTGAGATTTTTTTTTTTTCCCCTCCTCCACGGTGGAAGCATCCCACGTTCGGGGGCGGCTGAGAATCCACAGCTGCCTCTTTGACAGGTGCAGGAGAAATGACGCAAACTCTCCGCTCATGTCTACGGTAAGAGCCGACTTATTACCACAATTTTCTCACCGAAACCTGCCGGGTGACATGTGGTAGAGAACCGTGTTCGCTTGACCACTCTGTTCCATAGTAAAGCTTCACCGTCATCTTTCGGGAATGTAAATAATGAAACACCGGCTGTGTTTGTGTTGCTAAAGGCGGCCGCAATACACCGCTTCCCACCTACAGCTTTCTTCTTTGACGTCTCCATTATTCATTGAACAAATTGCAAAAGATTCAGCAACACAGATTTCCAGAATACTGTGGAATTATGCGATGAAAACAGACAACTTATAGCTGGGAACAGTGCTGGAACAAAATGTCCTCTACAATGCGTGACGTCACGCGCACGCATCGTCATACCGCGACGTTTTAGCAGGATACTCCCGCGCAAATTTAAAATTGCAATTTGGTAAACTAAACCGGCCGTATTGGCATGTGTTGCAATGTTAATATTTCATCATTGCGACAATTTCCCCATTCATTTGAGCGAGGATGAAAGATTTGTGAATTACGATATTGATAGTGAAGGAAGGGAAAAAAATAAAATAAAATAAAAAATAAAAAAAGCGGCGGCAGTGTGAGCGTTTCAGATGTAATTAGACACATTTACTAGGATAATTCTGGAAGATCCCTTATCTGCTTATTGTGTTAATAGTGTTTTAGTGAGATTTTAAAGATTGTAAAGACATACCTCGAGGTCGGATGGCTGCGGTGAACACGCAGTGTCTCAGAGAGAAGCCGAGGAGCCAAGTTCACAGCTGTCTTTTTTATGACAGCTGCTGCAGGACGACGAATAATCCACTGATGTCTCCAGTAAGATATATATATATCACAATTTCCCCATCCAAAAACATGCTGGTTGACGTCGAGAAACATGTTCGCTTGACCGCTCTGTGTTATATTTTCACAACAACCAAAGAAACAGCGGCTGTGTCTCGGTGCTAAAGGCAGCTGCAATACACCGCTTTCCACCAACAGCATTCTTCTTTGACGTCTCCATTATTAAATGAACAAATTGCAAAAGATTCAGCAACACAGATGTCCAAAGTACTGTGGAATTATGCGATTAAAGCGGACGACTTTTAGCCGCTAGTGGTGCAGCGCTTATATTTCCTGACTGTCCGTGACGTCACGCGTACACGTCATCATTCCGCCACGTTTTCAACTCGCGGGAAATTTAAAATTGCAATTTAGTAAACTAAAAAGGCCGTATTGGCATGTGTTGCAATGTTAATATTTCATCATTGATATATAAACTATCAGACTGCGTGGTCGCTAGTAGTGGCTTTCAGTAGGCCTTTAAGGGAGTGGAGGCAAACACCTATTTCAAGGGCGGGAATAATAATCAATGACTTACCAATCATTAACGAGAGGAGATTCTGGACCTTGGAGCTTACTCCCACTACTCTGTACAGACCTTGGTCATTGATACCTGTGCAGGAAAAATAATGACAATAATTCATTTCCGCACTTTTACCGGCAATTAAGCAGACAACAAAGGCAAAATATACTTCAAAGGTGTGTATATAATGTAAACAAAAAAAACCTGTATGTGTACATACACAACATATTAGGGCACTTTAACTTTCAACATTAAATAAATAAATAAAGGCATCTGAAGTTCAAAAGGAGTAATAAATAAAAGGACATGTGATCAGTAGCTGTGATGTAAGTTATATAGTTAAAACAAGTGCGCCCCCGTGTGTACAGAAAGAGACACTACACCCTTGTGAATCACTGTTAGTTTGCAAGCAGAGTTGCACAAAACCCAAGCAACCGATTTCCACACAAATATGTGGAGGGAGTCAAAGAAGAACCCAATTTAATGCAAGAGGAGGTGTCTCCTCCTCGACTTGGTCGTTTTCCTATACTTTTTAATTCGACTTGGTCGTTTTCCTTTACTTTTTAAGTGTAATGCAGGAAGGATTCATGTAAACGTGCTAATCCAAATGTTTCCTTCCTTGGTGCTCACCCGTATGCAAATGGAAGAACAAAGGTTACTCAAATAGTGAAAGGTAACTGTTGTTGTTGTTTTTTAGTAACCAGCAAGCACAGTACAGTTAGTAGAACAACTGTGATTTTATTACTGTGCATTTGATAGGTGCTGTCTGAAATTCAACTATTTATTTTATTTACATATATATAATAAAATAAATATATATAGCTAGAATTCACTAAAAGTCAAGTATTTCATATATATATATATATATCTTGATTGGATTATCCAGAGAATAGTGCTCGATACCGTGGTAGAGGGCAATATGTATGTGTGGGAAAAATCACAAGACTACTTCATCTCTACAGAACTGTTTCATGAGGGGTTCCCTCAATCATCAGAATCTCCTGATGATTGAGGGAACCCCTCATGAAACAATTCTGTAGAGATGAGAGATTCTGATGATTGAGGGAACCCCTCATGAAACAGTTCTGTAGAGATTAAGTAGTCTTGTGATTTTTCCTACACCTACATATATATATATATATATATATATATATATATGAACTAACTATATATATATACTCAGTCGGGTGACGTAACCCAGTGGTCCCCAACCTTTTTGTATCCGCGGACCGGTCAACGCTTAATAATTTGTCCCGCGGCCCGGTGCGAGGGGGTTCTTTTTTTTATTTTTATTTTTATTTTTTTTTTCCTTTGTCATGAAAAAGGGAAGTTTTTGTCATGAGAAAGGGAGGTTTTTTTGGTTGGTGCACTAATTGTAAGTGTATGTTGTGTTTTTATGTTGATTTAATAAAAAGAAATAAATAAATAATATATATATATATATATTTTTTTTTTTTTTTAAATAAAAATTTATAAAAAATTATTCTGCGGCCCGGTACCAATCGGGCCACAGCCCGGTGGTTGGGGACCACTGACGTAACCCACTGTTTGCACGCTCACCTCTGGTTTCTATGGCGATGATGGAGTTCTTCACAAAATCCAGACCCACTTCATCCAGCTGGGCATCGACTGCAAAAAGAAAAGAAAAAAAGAAAAAGAAGATGAACTCGGTTTGGTAAGAAAGTGACTTAGAGTCCTACTGAAATTTGAAAAAAATATGATGAGGTCAATAAAGTTGTTTTTATATACACACACACATTTTATACACATATATATATATATATATATATATATATATATATATTATATATATATATACACATACAAACACACAAATGCACATATATATATATAAGTATATATGTAGTCCATGAAATCTCAAATTAAGTTAATTTAAATATTGTCAAAAAATGCAAAAGTATATTATCAAATATTTAAACTGTTTTTTTTAAATAGAAATAAACAATAATAAAGATTTCAACACAAGTTATCCACCAAATTGTGCAATTTCAACCTACTCAGTGGCTTAATGCAGGGGTTCTCAAATGGGGGTACGTGTACCCCTGGGGGTACTTGAAGGTATGCCAAGGGGTATGTGAGATCTTTTTTAAATATTCTAAAAATAGCAACAATTCAAAAATCCTTTATAAATATATTTATTGAATAATACTTCAACAAAATATGAATGTAAGTTCATAAACTGTGAAAAGAAATGCAACAATGCAATATTCAGTGTTGACAGCTAGATTTTTTGTGGACATGTTCCATAAATATTGATGTTAAAGATTTATTTTTTGTAAAGAAATATTTGCAATGAAGTTGATGAATCCAGATGGATCTCTATTACAATCCCCAAAGAGGGCACTTTAAGTTGATGATTACTTCTATGTGGAGAAATTTTTATTTATAATTGAATCACTTGTTTATTTTTCAACCAGTTTTTAGTTATATTTATATATTTTTTCCCAAATAGTTCAAGAAAGACCACTACAAATAAGCAATATTTTGCACTGTTATACAATTTAATAAATCAGAAACTGATGACATAGTGCTGTATTTTACTTCTTTATCTCTTTTTTTCAACCAAAAATGCTTTGCTCTGATTAGGGGGTACTTGAATTAAAAACATGTTCACAGGGGGTACATCACTGAAAAAAGGTTGAGAACCACTGATCTAGTGGTTAGAGTGTCCGCCCTGAGATCAGTAGGTCGTGAGTTCAAACCCCGGCTGAGTCATACCAAAGACTATAAGTGAAGTGAAGTGAATTATATTTATATAGCGCTTTTCTCAAGTGACTCAAAGCGCTTTAAATAGTGACACCCAATATCTAAGTGTGGGTGGCACTGGGAGCAGGTGGGTAAAGTGTCTTGCCCAAGGACACAACGGCAGTAACTAGGATGGCACAAGCGGGAATCGAACCTGCAACCCTCAAGTTGCTGGCACGGCCACTCTACCAACCGATTCTATAAAAATGGGACTCATTGCCTCCTTGCTTGGCACTCAGCATCAAGGGTTGGAATCGGGGGTTAAATCACCATAAATGATTCCCGGGCGCGGCACCGCTGCTGCTCACTGCTCCCCTCACTTCCCAGGGGGTGATCAAGGGGATGTGTCAAATGCAAGGGACAAATTTCACCACACTTAGTGTGTGTGTGACACTCATTGGTGCTTTATCTTAAAGTAGCAATAGATTTCATGGTAAAATTGAGAAATTTACTGTGTTTTTTATAGCATTTTTCTCTAAATGAAAAAAAACAGTACCGTATTTTTCGGGCTATAAGTCCCAGTTTTTTCGATTGTTTGGCCGGGGGTGCGACTTATACTCAGGAGCGACTTATGTGTGAAATTATTAACACATTACCGTAAAATATCAAATAATATTATTTAGTTTATTCACGTAAGAGACTAGACGGATAAGATTTCATGGGATTCATGCATTAGGAGTGAGAGATGTGAGCTGACCAACACGCCGGATTGTAGTCAGCTGGAGGCGTGTCTTAATGAAATTAAACAATGGATGTCCGCTAACTCTTTGCAACTCAACGCCAAAAAAACGGAAATGCTGATTATCGGTCCTGCTAGACACCGACCTCTATTTAATAATACAACTTTAACATTTGACAACCAAATAATAAAACAAGGTGTCTCGGTAAAAAATCTGGGTATTATTTTCGACCCAACTCTCTCCTTTGAGTCACACATTAAAAGCGTTACTGAAACGGCCTTCTTTCATCTCCGTAATATCGCTAAAATTCGCTCCATTTTGTCCACTAAAGACGCCGAGATCATTATCCATGCGTTTGTTACGTCTCGCCTCGATTACTGTAACGTATTATTTTCGGGTCTCCCCATGTCTAGCATTAAAAGATTACAGTTGGTACAAAATGCGGCTGCTAGACTTTTGACAAGAACAAGAAAGTTTGATCACATTACGCCTGTACTGTATATACCTTTATATACATATATACATACGTATATACCTATACTGTATATACATATATACATACATATATACCTATACTGTATATACCTTTATATACATATATACATACATATATACCTATACTGTATATACCTTTATATATATATATATACATACATATATACCTATACTGTATATACCTTTATATACATATATACCTATACTGTATACACCTTTATATACATATATACATACATATATACCTATACTGTATATACCTTTATATACATATATACATACATATATACCTATACTGTATATACCTTTATATACATACATACATACATGTATACCTATACTGGCTCACCTGCACTGGCTTCCTGTGCACTTAAGATGTGACTTTAAGGTTTTACTACTTACGTATAAAATACTACACGGTCTAGCTCCAGCCTATCTTGCAGATTGTATTGTACCATATGTCCCGGCAAGAAATCTTCGTTCAAAAGACTCCGGCTTATTAGTGATTCCTAGAGCCCAAAAAAAGTCTGCGGGCTATAGAGCGTTTTCTATTGAGGCTCCAGTACTCCGGAATGCCCTCCCGGTAACAGTTCGAGATGCTACCTCAGTAGAAGCATTTAAGTCTCACCTTAAAACTCATCTGTATACTCTAGCCTTTAAATAGACCTCCTTTTTAGACCAGTTGATCTGCCGCTTCTTTTCTTTCTCCTATGTCCCCCCCGCCCTTGTGGAGGGGGTCCGGTCCGATAACCATGGATGAAGTACTGGCTGTCCAGAGTCGAGACCCAGGATGGACCGCTCGCCTGTATCGATTGGGGACATCTCTACGCTGCTGACCCGCCTCCGCTTGAGATGGTCTCCTGTGGATGGGACTCTCGCTGCTGTCTTGGATCCACTATGGATTGAACTTTAACAGTATCATGTTAGACCCGCTCGACATCCATTGCTTTCGGTCCCCTAGAGGGGGGGGGTTGCCCACATCTGAGGTCCTCTCCAAGGTTTCTCATAGTCAGCATTGTCACTGGCGTCCCACTGGATGTGAATTCTCCCTGCCCACTGGGTGTGAGTTTTCCTTGCCCTTTTGTGGGTTCTTCCGAGGATGTCGTAGTCGTAATGATTTGTGCAGTCCTTTGAGACATTTGTGATTTGGGGCTATATAAATAAACATTGATTGATAAACATTGAGATAGTTTGGTAAAGGTATAGCATGTTCTATATGTTATAGTTATTTGAATGACTCTTACCATAATATGTTAGGTTAACATAGCAGTTGCTTATTTGTTATTCACTATTCTTTATTTATTTTAAATTGCCTTTCAAATGTCTATTCTTGGTGTTGGCTTTTATCAAATAAATTTCCCCCAAAAATGCGACTTATACTCCAGTGCGACTTATATATGTTTTTATTTTTTAGTATGCATTTTTGGCAGGTGCGACTTATAATAAGTGCTACATCCCACTCGGAGAAGTTTCTTATCAAGAAAGAATAAAGTTGAGAGAAAAAGTAGAGGACAAAAAAACTCCTCATTAAAGTCATCATTTAAAGACATCATTTTGCAGGAATTAGATCGCAATATCACCAGAATTCTATGAAAAAGTCAGAAAATAATTTTTCCTAATTTTCATTTGTACTTAAATCAAATAGTACTAATATTTTCGAAACCCGGGTTGCACTTGATGTCATGTTCAGTTGCAGACTCCGAAAAATACGGTACTTTTTTTTTTTCTTACTGTAATAAACTGTGGTGCCGTTTTGCCATTTACAGTAATACACCCAAAAATCTACACTTGTTGATTTGCAATAAAAAACTAAAAATAAAAAATGGCAGCTCAGGTGCTAAACTTTTACAGTAAAATTGCTGTTTTTTTATTTACAGTAAAAAAAAAAGAAAATGTAAATTTGACAGTAAAATCCTGGCAATTGAGCTGCCTTTTTTAACCATAAAACAGCAGTACTGTTTTTCCATTTACAGTAATATACACTATATTTTGAGGTGAAATTATTGCAATTTACCAGATTTTTTTTACATTTTAGTTTTTTTTTAAATCTACTAATAAAATGCATTAAAAAAAATGGTGTATTTACTGTTAGAAGTGGCCCTCTGGGGCCAAACATAACTGCCATTGGGACACTCACTTCCTCTCTCTTTGGAATATGTCCTTCCAAGATAGTGTCCCATCTGTTTGAAGACACAGCATATTTGTTATTGCGGTAAAAAGCGACACATACGACCGGCGGCGAATGACGAGGTAGTAAAATGTTGTTTGGACTCACAGGCTCCTTCCCGCCCATGGCCTGCATCCAGAACTTGTGGTCCCCCTCCGAAAGAGCCTGCACTGTGAGGGCCGTTCCTGGCCTGAAGCAGAGGGAAAACACAATATTCATGCCATGTTACACACATGAGCGTTGTTTTCCCAAATCTAAGGGGGGTCTACCGGTCTGTTATGTCCAGCTCCAAGCAGAACCTTCGGTCCAACATGTCTGTGGATTTGCGCAGGCAGGACTTGAGGGTAACTGACTCCATCTCACCCTGAACAACAAAAGGAGACACAAAGTAAAAAATAATGCATTACGAAAACGGTTAACGTGTGGCTTTTTTTTTTTTTTGTTATGTAGTTTTCAACAAAGAGTACCAAGCTCTTGGACACATGAGGGCTTTGGGGGCAAAAAAAAAATGCTTTTGTGTTCATTTATTGTGGGAATGTCAGAGAATAAAATAGTTATGGTTGAAAACAATAAAAGAAGCAACATATTCCTTAATATAAACATCCCAATGACACTGCAAACTTGTATTCTTGGGGATCTTCATCAATTTACAAACCCCGTTTCCATATGAGTTGGGAAATAGTGTTAGATGTAAATATAAACAGAATACAATGATTTGCAAATCCTGTTCAACCCATATTCAGTTGAATATGCTACAAAGACAACATATTTGATGTTGAAACTCAAACTTTATTTTTTTTTTGCAAATAATAATTAACTTAGAATTTCATGGCTGCAACACGTGCCAAAGTAGTTGGGAAAGGGCATGTTCACCACTGTGTTACATCACCTTTTCTTTTAACAACACTCAATAAACGTTTGGGAACTGAGGAAACTAATTATTGAAGCTTTGAAAGTGGAATTCTTTCCCATTCTTGTTTTATGTAGAGCTTCGGTCTTTCAACAGTCCAGGGTCTCCGCTGTCGTATTTTACGCTTCATAACGTGCCACACATTTTCCATGGGAGACATACAGTATCTGGACTGCAGGCGGGCCAGGAAAGTACCCGCACTCTTTTTTTTACGAAGCCACGCTGTTGTAACACTTGTCTTGCTGAAATAAGCAGGGGCGTCCATGATAACGTTGCTTGGATGACAACATATGATGCTCCAAAACCTGTATGTACCTTTCAGCATTAATGGTGCCTTCACAGATGGGCACTAATGCACCCCCATACCATCACACATGCTGACTTTTCAACTTTGCGCCTATAATAATCCGAATGGTTATTTTCCTCTTTGTTCTGGAGGACACCACGTCCTCTGTTTCCAAATATAATTTGAAATGTGGACTTGTCAGACCACAGAACACCTTTTCACTTTGCATCAGTCCATCTTAGGTGAGCTCGGGCTCAGCGAAGCCGGCGGCGTTTCTGGATGTTGTTGATAAATGGGTTTGGCTTTGCATAGTAGAGTTTTAACTTGCACTTACAGATGTAGCGACCGACCGTAGTTACTAACAGTGGTTTTATGAAGTGTTCCTGAGCCCATGTGGTGATATCCTTTACACACTGATGTCAGTTTTTGATGCAGTACTGCCTGAGGGTTCAAAAGTCCGTAATATCCTCGCTTACGTGCAGTGATTTCTCCAGATTCTCTGAACCTTTTGATGATTTTACAGACCGTAGATGGTAAAATCCCTAAATTCCTTGCAATAGCTCATTGAGAAATGTTGTTCTAAAACTGTTTGACAATTTTCTTACAAACTGGTGACCCTCGCCCCATCCTCGTTTGTGAATGAGTTAGCGTTTCATGGAAGCTGCTTTTATAGCCAATCATGGCACCCACCTGTTCCCAATTAGCCTGCACACCTGTGGGATGTTCCAAATAAGTGTTTGATGAGCATTCCCCAACATTATCAGTATTTATTGCCACCTTTCCCAACTTCTTTGTCACATGTTGCTGGCATCAAATTCTAAAGTTAATGATTTGCACAAAAAAACATGTTTATGAGTTTGAACATCAAATATGTTGTCTTTGTAGCATATTCAACTGAATATGGGTTGAAAAGGATTTGCAAATCATTGTATTCTGTTTATATTTACATCTAACACCATTTCCCAAATAATATGGAGAAGGGGTTTGTACAAAACACTATAGAAATACAAAATACTGTACAATATACAGAACAAGACAAGAGTATCGGAGTAATAAATAACAATCAGTGTTGGACGTAGGGTAGTATTGCACAGTAGGGTATTAGAGTATGATATTGTATTGGGGTGAATTATTATTATTATTATTATTATTATAAGTTAGAGTTCAACATGGTGACAGCTCTGGGGAAGAAGTGTAAGAACGAGTATTAGCTAAATATTACCTTTGTTTGCAGGTCAAATGTAGTGACTGTTTTAATCCAGCAGACGGCGACATTGTGAAGTATCAACACAGTATCAGTGCCACACACTTACTGATGCAACTTTGGGAATTATTAGTCAATTATATTTATATAGCGCTTTTTCTCTAGTGACTCAAAGCTCTTTACATAGTGAAACCCAATATCTAAGATTTAAAAAGTCATAAATTTTACTTTTTGAAACATTCATCCATCCATCCATCATCTTCCGCTTATCCGAGGTCGGGTCGCGGGGGCAGCAGCCTAAGCAGGGAAGCCCAGACTTCCCTCTCACCAGCCACTTCGTCTAGTTCTTACCGGGGGATCCCGAGGCGTTCCCAGGCCAGCCGGGAGACATAGTCTTCCCAACGTGTCCTGGGTCTTCCCCGTGGCCTCCTACCGGTTGGACGTGCCCTAAACACATCCCTAGGGAGGCGTTCGGGTGGCATCCTGACCAGATGCCCGAACCACCTCATCTGGCTCCTCTCCATGTGGAGGAGCAGCGGCTTTACTTTGAGTTCCTCCCGGATGGCAGAGCTTCTCACCCTATCTCTAAGGCGGAGGAAACTCATTTCGGCCGCTTGTACCCGTGATCTTATACTTTCGGTCATGACCCAAAGCTCATGACCATAGGTGAGGATGGGAACGTAGATCGACCGGTAAATTGAGAGCTTTGCCTTCCGGCTCAGCTCTTTCTTCACCACAACGGATCGATACAGCGTCCGCATTACTGAAGACGCCGCACCGATCCGCCTGTCGATCTCACGATCCACTCTTCCCCCACTCGTGAACAAGACTCCTAGGTACTTGAACTCCTCCACATGGGGCAGGGTCTCCTCCCCAACCCGGAGATGGCACTCCACCCTTATCCGGGCGAGAACCATGGACTCGGACTTGGAGGTGCTGATTCTCATTCCGGTCGCTTCACACTCGGCTGCGAACCGATCCAGCGAGAGCTGAAGATCCCGGTCAGATGAAGCCATCAGGACCACATCATCTGCAAAAAGCAAAGACCTAATCCCGTGGCCACCAAACCGGAACCCCTCAACGCCTTGACTGCGCCCAGAAATTCTGTCCATAAAAGTTATGAACAGAATGGGTGACAAAGGACAGCCTTGGCGGAGTCCAACCCTCACTGGAAACGTGTCCGACTTACTGCCGGCAATGCGGACCAAGCTCTGGCACTGATCGTACAGGGAACGGACCGCCACTATCAGACAGTCCGATACCCCATACTCTCTGAGCACTCCCCACAGGACTTCCCGAGGGACACGGTCCAATGCCTTCTCCAAGTCCACAAAGCACATGTAGACTGGTTGGGCAAACTCCCATGCACCCTCAAGAACCCTGCCGAGAGTATAGAGCTGGTCCACAGTTCCACCACCAGGACCAAAACCACACTGTTCCTCCTGAATCCGAGGTTGGACTATCCGGCGTAGCCTCCTCTCCAGTACACCTGAATAAACCTTACCGGGAAGGCTGAGGAGTGTGATCCCACCATAGTTGGAACACACCCTCCGGTCCCCCTTCTTAAAGAGAGGAACCACCACCCTGGTCTAATTTCCGATATTACATTTTAAAGCATTTAACGGTTGGGGCGGCATAGCTCGGTTGGTAGAGTGGCCGTGCCAGCAACTTGAGAGTTGCAGGTTCGATTCCCGCTTGTGCCATCCTAGTCACTGCCTTTGTGTCCTTGGGCAAGACACTTTACCCACCTGCTCCCAGTGCCACCCACACTGGTATAAATGTTACTTAGATATTGGGTGTCACTATGTAAAGCGCTTTGAGTCACTTGAGAAAAGCGCTATATAAATATAATTCACTAAATCACTAATATCAGCAGTCTCTAGTTTATTGTTAATTCCTATGACATATTTCTGCTCAAACTCTTTATTGATCCGTCCCGATAAAACATCTACATGCACATAACTTAAAAACATGAATCATTTAAAAAAAAAAACCTCCCTCTATCAAAATGGAAAATAGAGATAAAGGCATCCATCCATTTACTACCGCTTGTCCATGTAATGTAAAAAGCTGACAAATGAAAATAATGTTTGCCTTAGTGCCCTAAAGCAGTGGTTCTCAAATGGGGGTGCGTGTACCCCTGGCGGTACTTGAAGGTATGCTTGAATTGTTGCTATTTTAAAAAATAGCAACAATTCAAAAATCCTCTATAAATATATTTATTGAATAATACTTCATCAAAATATGAATGTAAGTTCATAAAATGACATTACATACAGAGGTCTGGAACATTCTGCCCCTCCATATTGGAACTGCTGAGTGTTTTAAGTCTCGTCTTAAGACCCATTTTTATTCTCTGGCTTTTAACACGACGTGAGTTGTCTGGTCCTCTGTTGCCCTCCGGGTTTTTACATTTTGATTTCTATTTACTGTTTTAATTGGTTTCACCCTTAAAATCGTTTTCAATCATATTTATTTTATATTGCTTTTATGTGTATTTATTTATTATTATTTATTTTTATTTATTGTTTTTATTTTTATTTTTTTATTTTTTTCCCCTTGGCCTCAGTCTGCACCCCCACTCCAGGGCCTAGGCTAAGACCAATTTTTTAATTTTATTTTAATCTTCTATTTTTTTTCTTCTATTTTTTAAATTTGTATTTATTTACTAGCAAGCTGGTCTCGCTTTGCTCGACATTTTTAATTCTAAGAGAGACAAAACTCAAATAGAATTTGAAAATCCAAGAAAATATTTTAAAGACTTGGTCTTCACTTGTTTAAATAAATTCATTTATTTTTTTACTTTGCTTCTTATAACTTTCAGAAAAACAATTTTAGAGAAAAAACACAACCATAAAAATTATTTTAGGATTTTTGAACACATATACCTTTTTACCTTTTAAATTCCTTCCTCTTCTTTCCTGACAATTTAAATCAATGTTCAAGTATTTTTTTATTTTTTTATTGTAAAAAATAATAAATACATTTTAATTTAATTGTTCATTTTAGCTTCTGTTTTTTCGATGAAGAATATTTGTGAAATATTTCTTCAAACTTATTATGATTAAAATTCGCAAAAAATATTCTGGCAAATCTAGAAAATCTGTAAAATCAAATTTAAATCTTATTTCAAAGTCTTTTGAATTTCTTTAAAAAAAAAATTTCTGGAAAATCTAGAAGAAATAATGATTTGTTTTTGTTAGAAATATAGCTTGGTCCAATTTGTTATATATTCTAACAAAGTGCAGATTGGATTTTAACCTATTTAAAACATGCCATCAAAATTTTAAAATGAATCTTAATCAGAAAAATTTACTAATGATGTTCAATAATTTCTTTTTTAATTTTTTCAAAAAGATTCGAATTAGCCACTTTTTGTGTTCATTTTTTTGGGTTGAATTTTGAATTTTAAAGAGTCGAAATTGAAGATAAACTATGTTTTCGTGTTTTCTCATCTTCTAACCCTTCAATTAAGTGTTTTTTTCATAATTTATTCTCTACAAAAAACCTTCCGTAAAAGGAAAAAAAAATGTACGACGGAATAACAGACAGACTAACCCATTTTTTTATTTATATATAGATTTATATTTTAAAGGTAAATTGAGCAAATTGTCTATTTCTGGCAATTAATTTAAGTGTGTATCAAACTGGTAGCCCTTGGCATTAATCAGTACCCAAGAAGTAGCTCTTGCTTTCAAAAAGGTTGGTGACCCCTGGATTAGGGGGTACTTGAATTAAAAACATGTTCACAGGGGGTACATCACTGAAAAAAGGTTGAGAACTACTGCTCTAAAATATGAGCCCTAATTTAAGGCAACACTCACCTTGACCTTAAAAAGTAAATATTCGAGGCCTGCTATTATATTTATCAAATATTGTTAAAGACCTACTGAAATGAGATGTTCTTATTTAAACGGGGATAGCAGGTCCATTCTATGTGTCATACTTCATCATTTCGCCATATTGCCATATTTTTGCTGAAAGGATTTAGTAGAGAACATCCACGATAAAGTTGGCAACTTTTGGTCGCTAACAAAAAAGCCTTGCCTGTACCGGAAGTAGCAGACGATGTGCGCGTGACGTCACGGGTTGTGGAGCTCCTCACATCTGAACATTGTTTACAATCATGGCCACCAGCAGCGAAAGCGATTCGGACCGAGAAAGCAACGATTTCCCCATTAATTTGAGCGAGGATGAAAGATTCGTGGATGAGGAAAGTGAGAGTGAAGGACTAGGGAAAAAAATACTAGAGGGCAGTGGGAGCGATTCAGATGTTATTAGACACATTTACTAGGATAATTCTGGAAAATACCTTATCTGCTTATTGTGTTACTAGTGTTTTAGTGAGAGTATATGGTCGTCCTTGTACAACATGAAGGTCGGCCCCGCACCTTTCTTCAGCACCAGTCGACGGGTGGTGGCGATGCCCATCTCCGCCCTTTGCAAGGGACCCTCTTCATCTTTCGAAATGATCACTGCATAATACACTATACTTTGTGTGTCTGATCCAATCCAACCGTGTTCGCTTGACCGCTCTGTTCCATAGTAAAGCTTCACCGTCATCTTTCAGGAATGTAAACAAGCAATACACCGCTTCCCACCTACAGCTTTCTTCTTTGACGTCTCCATTATTCATTGAACAAATTGCAAAAGATTCAGCAACACAGATGTCCAGAATAATGTGGAATTATGCGATAAAAACAGAAGACTTATAGCTGGGAACGGTGCTAGAATCCGTGACGTCACGCGCATGATACTTCCGCGGGAAATTTAAAATTGCAATTTAGTAAACTAAAGCGGCCGTATTGGCATGTGTTGCAATGTTTATATTTCATCATTGATATATAAACTATCAGACGCTAGTAGTGGCTTTCAGTAGGCCTTTAAATTATTCACAGGTAAGTTAATAAAAGTATTAATTATTTCAATATATTCGTCCTGGGTTTTATTCAGATTATAATCTTGATCAACAAATTCAAGGAAAAATCATAAAATCATATATAATCTTGTACATTTCGAGGTATCGTCAAAAGCGACCAATATATACTTGGTATCGGCTCGATACCAACATTCACAGTATTGTCTAAACCTACTTGTTCCCATCTATCCATCCATCCATCCATTTTCTACCGCTTATTCCCTTTTGGGGTCGCTGGCGCCTATCTCAGCTACAATCGGGCGGAAGGCGGGGTACACCCTGGACAAGTCGCCACCTCATCGCAGGGCCAACACAGATAGACAGACAACATTCACACACTAGGGCCAATTTTTAGTGTTGCCAATCAACCTATCCCCAGGTGCATGTCTTTGGAAGTGGGAGGAAGCCGGAGTGCCCGGAGGGAACCCACGCATTCACGGGGAGAACATGCAAATTCCACACAGACAGATCCTCAGCCTGGAATTGAACCCAGGACTGTAGGACCTTCGTATTGTGAGGCAGACGCACTAACCCCTCTGCCACCGTGAAGCCCTGTTCCCATCTAATGTTTGTTATTTATTTTATTTAGTTTTTTTTATGTATTTATTTATTATTATTTTTTGTTTTCATTCAGTCATTGGTGGAGCTCAGGATAGTATTTGAGTGTTTGAGTGTTTTTAATATTGTTGTGCAGCACTTTGGAAACGTTTTGTTGTTGAACTGTGCTATATAAATAAAGTGCATTGGATAATGTGTACACTCACAGTCCTTCCACCAGATCTGTGGTCAAAGGTCACCATATGCAGGATCTTCTGCTCTTTGACAAAAGTGCAGTAACGTTTCACCCAGCTGGAACCAAAGGGCGGTGGCCCTGGGGACGCAAGAACAGGCAGACGTAAACATGCGGCTACGGGAAAAACTTTGGCGGCATGATACTGTCTACAAAAGTTGGAGCAAAAACTCCATCTGGACCGCACGTTTTTCCTGGACGTAGAGGTAGCCTTCATAGCTGATGGAGCTGGTCTGCCTGTAGTCCTGAGGCACCTCCCGGATCCTTTTCATGAGCTCGTAGACCTCGGAGCGAGCGCCCTCAAAGCGACTCCTCGTCTGCCAAGGGAAAGTCACACATCATTTGAAATGAGTGGCTGTGCTTCGATGGATGAGACGTTGCATTTAACACACGTGCAAAACGACGACTAATCCAGATTGCACGTTTGGCGCAATGGAAACGTGTCGTACAAACCCTGTTTCCATAAGAGTTGGGAAATTGTGTTAGATGTAAATATAAACGGAATACAATGATTTGCAAATCCTTTTCAACCCATATTCAGTTGAATATGCTACAAAGACAACATATTTGATGTTCAAACTCATAGAAAATAATTAACTTAGAATTTCATGGCTGCAATACGTGCCAAAGTAGTTGGGAAAGGGCATGTTCACCACTGTGTTACATCACCTTTTCTTTTAACAACACTCAATAAACGTTTGGGAACTGAGGAAACTAATTGAAGGAGCTTTGAAAGTAGAATTCTTTCCCATACTTGTTTTATGTAGAGCTTCAGTCCTTCAACAGTCCGTCGTATTTTACGCTTCATAATGCGCCACACATTTTCCATGGGAGACAGGTCTGGACTGCAGGCGGGCCAGGAAAGTACCCGCACTCTTTTACTAAGAAGCCACACTGTTGTAACACGTGGCTTGGCATTGTCTTGGTGAAATAAGCAGGGGCGTCCATGATAACGTTGCTTAATGACAACATATGTTGTTCCAAAACCTGTATGTACCATTCAGCATTAATGGTGCCTTCACAGATGTGTAAGTTACCCATGCCTCGGGCACTAATGCACCCCCATACCATCACACATGCTGGCTTTTGAACTTTGCGCCTATAACAATCCGAATGGTTATTTTCCTCTTTGTTCTGGAGGACACCACCTCCACAGTTTCCAAATATAATTTGAAATGTGGACTCGTCAGACCACAGAACACTTTTACACTTTGCATCAGTCTATCTTAGATGAGCTCGGGCCCAGCGAAGCCGGCAGCGTTTCTGGGTGTTGTTGATAAATGGGTTTTGCTCTGCATAGTAGAGTTTTAACTTGCACTTGCAGATGTAGCGACCAACTATGGTTACTGACAGTGGTTTTCTGAAGTGTTCCTGAGCCCATGTGGTGATATCCTTTACACACTGATGTTGGTTTTTGATGCAGTACCGCCTGAGGGATCAAAGGTCCGTAATATCATCGCTTACGTGCAGTGATTTCTCCAGATTCTCTGAACTTTTTGATGATTTTACGGACCATAGATGGTAAAATCCCTAAATTCCTTGCAATAGCTCGTTGAGAAATGTTGTTCTAAAACTGTTCGACAATTTGCTTACAATTTGGTGATCTTCGCCCCATCCTTGTTTGTGAATTACTTAGCATTCCGTGCAAGCTGCTTTTATACCCAATCATGGCACCCACCTGTTCCCAATTAGCCTGCACACCTGTGGGATGTTCCAAATAAGTGTTTGATGAGCATTCCTCAACTTTATCAGTATTTATTGCCACCTTTCCCAACTTCTTTGTCACATGTTGCTGGCATCATATTTTAAAGTTAATGATTATTTGCACAAAAAAAATGTTTATCAGTTTGAAAATCAAATATGTTGTCTTTGTAGCATATTCAACTGAATATGGGTTTAAGCACCCGCACTCTTTTTTTTTACGAAAGCCACGCTGTTGTAACACGTGCTGAATGTGGCTTGGTATTGTCTTGCTGAAATAAGCAGGGGCGTCCATGAAAAAGTCGGCGCTTAGATGACAACATATGTTGTTCCAAAACCTGTATGTACCTTTCAGCATTAATGGTGCCTTCACAGATGTGTAAGTTACCCATGCCTTGGGCACTAATGCACCCCCATACCATCACACATGCTGGCTTTTGAACTTTGCGTCGATAACAGTCTGGATGGTTCGCTTCCCCTTTGGTCCGGGATGACACCATGTTGAATATTTCCAAAAACAATTTGAAATGTGGACTCGTCAGACCACAGAACACTTTTCCACTTTGCATCAGTCCATCTTAGATGGCAGCGTTTCTGGATGTTGTTGATAAATGGCTGTCGCTTTGCATAGTAGAGTTTTAACTTGCATTTACAGATGTAGCGACCAACTGTATTTTGTGACAGTGGTTTTCTGAAGTGTTCCTGAGCCCATGTGGTGATATCCTTTTGAGATTGATTTCGGTTTTTAATGCATTGCTGTCTGAGGGATGGAAGGTCACGGTCATTCAATGTTGGTTTCCGGCCATGCTGCTTAAGTGGAGTGATTTTCTCCAGATTCTCTGAACCTTTTGATGATATTATGGAGCGTAGATGTTGAAATCCCTAAATTTCTTGCAATTGCACTTTGAGAAAGGTTGTTCTTAAACTGTTTGACTATTTGCTCACACAGTTGTGGACAAAGGGGTGTACCTCGCCCCATCCTTTCTTGTGAAAGACTGAAAGTTAATTATTTGCACAAAAAAAAATAAAGTTTATGAGTTTGAACATCAAATATGTTGTCTTTGTAGCATATTCAATTGAATATGGGTTGAAAAGGATTTGCAAATCATTGTATTCTGTTTGTATTTACATCTAACACAATTTCCCAACTCATATGGAAACGGGGTTTGTACATCAGGTTGTAATATGCATAGGCAAGATATAGGATTCCTACTTTGGAGAAATACTTTCTTGTGCACCACTCACAGTATTACAAAACCCAAAAGCAGTGAAGTTGGGGTGTAACGGTACGCAAAAATTTCGGTTCGGTACGTACTTCGGTTTAGAGGTCACGGTTCGGTTCATTTTCGGTACAGTAAGAGAACAACAAAATATACATTTTTTGGTTGTTTATTTACCAAATTTGCAAAATCTTCCACCAAAAATATTTTTCTTAGTGGAATATTTGATTTGAAATAATGGGAACCTTGGATAGGTCAATAATTCATAATAACATTGATTTTGATTCACTATTATGTTTAGAGCAACGACAGTTTGAAAGGAAAAAAAGACAGCTTTGTTTTATTAGTCAATGTTGCAACTTTTTCTAAATTACATTTAGCCTTTAAAAGGCCTATTGAAATGAGATGTTCTTATTTAAACGGGGATAGCAGGTCCATTCTATGTGTCATACTTCATCATTTCACCATATTGCCATATTTTTGCTGAAAGGATTTAGTAGAGAACATCCACGATGAAGTTCGCAACTTTTGGTCGCTAATAAAAAAGCCTTGCCTGTACCGGAAATAGCAGACGATGTGCGCGTGACGTCACGGGTTGTGGAGCTCCTCACATCTGAACATTGTTTACAATCATGGCCACCAGCAGCGAGAGCGATTCGGACTGAGAAAGCGACGATTTCCCCATTAATTTGAGAGAGGATGAAACATTTGTGGATGAGGAAAGTTAGAGTGAAGGACTAGAAAAAAAAAAGAAATAAAGATGGCAGTGGGAGCGATTCAGATGTTATTAGACACATTTACAAGGAAAATTCTGGAAAATCCTTTAACTGCTTATTGTATTACTAGTGTTTTAGTGAAATTATATGGTAACTGAATATCGGAGAGGTGTGGCCACGGGTGTGTGGTGACCGCCAGTGTCTCTGAGGGAAGCCACGTTTCTCGATGAGGCAAGCTTTTTCCCCCCTCCACGTTCGGGGGCGGCCGATCGGAGGAGGCAAGAGAGTCCGCGGCTGCCTCTTTGACAGGTGCACAAGGATCGACGCGAGCTATCCGCTCACGTCTACGGTAAGCGCCGACTTATTACCACAATTTTCTCACCGAAACCTGCCGGTTGACATGTGGTAGGGAACCATGTTCGCTGTTCCATAGTAAAGCTTCACCGTCATCTTTCGGGAATGTAAACAATGAAACATTGGCTGTGTTTGTGTTGCTAAAGGCGGCCGCAATACACCGCTTCCCACCAACAGCTTTCTTCTTTGACGTCTCCATTATTAATTAAACAAATTGCAAAAGATTCAGCAACACAGATGTCCAAAATACTGTGGAATTATGCGATAAAAACAGACGACTTATAGCTGGGAACGGTGCGGGAACAAAATGTCCTCTACAATACGTGATGTCACGCGCACACGTCATCACACCGCGTCGTTTCAGCAGGATACTTCCGCGCAAACTTTAAAATTGCAATTTAGTAAACTAAAAAGGCCGTATTGGCATTTGCTGGAATGTTAATATTTCATCATTGATATATAAACTATCAGACTGCGTGGTCGCTAGTAGTGGCTTTCAGTAGGCCTTTAAGCGTTCGTACGCGGAGATGTGGTTCGTACACAGAGGCATATTTGACGCAATACACCGCTTCCCACCTACAGCTTTCTTCTTTGACGTCTCCATTATTCATTGAACAAATTGCAAAAGATTCAGCAACACAGATGTCCAAAATACTGTGGAATTATGCGATAAAAACAGACGACTTATAGCTGGGAACGGTGCGGGAACAAAATGTCCTCTACACTGCGTGACGTCGCGCGCACACGTCATCACACCGCGTCATTTCAGCAGGATTCTTCCGCGCAAACTTTAAAATTGCAATTTAGTAAACTAAAAAGGCCGTATTGGCATTTGCTTGAATGTTAATATTTCATCATTGATATAAGGTTTTACTACTTACGTATAAAATACTACACGGTCTAGCTCCATCCTATCTTGCCGATTGTATTGTACCATATGTCCCGGCAAGAAATCTGCCTTCAAAGGACTCCGGCTTATTAGTGATTCCCAAAGCCCAAAAAAAGTCTGCGGGCTATAGAGCGTTTTCCGTTCGGGCTCCAGTACTCTGGAATGCCCTCCCGGTAACAGTTCGAGATGCTACCTCAGTAGAAGCATTTAAGTGTCACCTTAAAACTCATCTGTATACTCTAGCCTTTAAATAGACCTCCTTTTTAGACCAGTTGATCTGCCGCTTCTTTTCTTTCTCCTATGTCCCCCCCTCCCTTGTGGAGGGGGTCCGGTCCGATGACCATGGATGAAGTACTGGCTGTCCAGAGTCGAGACCCAGGATGGACCGCTCGCCTGTATCGCTGCTGATCCGCCTCCGCTTGAGATGGTTTCCTGTGGACGGGACTCTCGCTGCTGTCTTGGATCCGCTTGAACTGAACTCTCGCGGCTGTGTTGGAGCCACTATGGATTGAACTTTCACAGTATCATGTTGGACCCGCTCGACATCCATTGCTTTCGGTCCCCTAGAGGGAGGGGGTTGCCCACATCTGAGGTCCTCCCCAAGGTTTCTCATAGTCAGCATTGTCACTGGCGTCCCACTGGGTGTGAATTCTCCCTGCCCACTCGGTGTGAGTTTTCCTTGCCCTTTTGTGGGTTCTTCCGAGGATGTTGTAGTCGTAATGGTTTGTGCAGTCCTTTGAGACATTTGTGATTTGGGGCTATATAAATAAACATTGATTGATTGATTGATTGAAACTATCAGACTGCGTGGTGGCTAGTAGTGGCTTTCAGTAGGCCTTTAACAAGCTTGTTTTGCTGACTTAAACTCTACATCTAGTCTGAACAAACTGTACGCAGTGGCTTACATTCTGAATATTGATCTGCAGTGCTCTTTTATAATGGTCGAAGTCCTTGGCAAGCTCGAAACCCTGGTGGTAAAAAGTGAAGACCGTCTGAAAGAAAGCCAGCATCTACAAGAGAGCACAAGGCGGTGAAGACGACACGAAAGAAATGGTTATCACTTTGGAGTAGACTTTCCGCTCCTCACTCACCGGCTCCACGCATTCAAACTTCTTCCTCTCCTGGATCTCTTGCAGCCTGCACACGTAGTCCAGCGACTCCTCCTGGAAGTGCTGCTTCATGGCTTCCACCTGGCCGTCCGCCTGGAGAGAACACACACCAGGCGCAGCGGCATAATCACACACAGATGCCGGCAGGGAGGAACACGGCCATCTTTGGAATACAGTTGAGTGTCTTTGTGGTGAAAGAGAGACAAGCTAGAGGGTCCTCTCCTTTGCATTTTTTATCCATCCATCAAAGGTTGAAATCTGAGAGCAGACTTATTAAAAAAGCATAAATAACGAGCTGGAAGCCGCTGAAAGAGAATGGCGAGAGGAATGAATGACGCTGTGAGGAGAGTCTGAATCATTCAGGCTCTAAACTTGAGTTAGAAAACATAAATACCAGCAAAACTCAAGATGACACATTAAATCAAACTTGGGCCCGCCACTTCTTTTTATTTGGCACTCGAAAGCATGGAAATAATATACAACAATAAAGTACTGCAACTTTTCTTACTAAATGTATTATTTCTTTCTATTTTGGTTAGAAAAAACTAATATATTTACTCCATTTAATCTGAAATTATTTGAATTTAAATATTGTTTAATTATGCAAAAATATATGATCAAACATTCAAACTATTTTTTTTTTTTAAATAGAAATAAATACTAATATAGATTTCAAAGCAAGTTATCCATCAAATTGTAAAAGGAGCAATACGTTGCATGGTTGAATTGTGAAATTTACTGTGGTTTTTAAAGCCTTTTTTTTATAAACGAAAAAAAAAAAAACAGTACAGCTCGGTTGGTAGAGTGGCCGTGCCAGCAACTTGAGGGTTGCAGGTTCGATCCCCGCTTCCGCCATCCTAGTCACTGGTGTTGTGTCCTTGGGCAAGACACTTTACCCACCTGCTCCCAGTGCCCGCTTTAAATGTAACTTAGATATTGGGTTTCACTATGTAAAATGCTTTGAGTCACTAGAGAAAAAGCGCTATACAAATATAATTCAATTCAGTACTTTTTTACAGTGATAAACTGTGCTGCCGTTTTGGCATTTACAGTAATAAAGGGGTGTCCAAAGTGCGGCCCGCAGCTAATTGTTTACCGACCCGCCACACATTCTGCAAAAATTGCAAAATTGATAGTATTGCAAAAATAAAAATAAAACATTTTTAAAAAAGTGGAATGAGGTGAAATCTAATGAGAAAAAGTGGCAATGTAGAAGCATTTAAGTCTCACCTTAAAACTCATTTGTATACTCTAGCCTTTAAATAGACTCCCTTTTTAGACCAGTTGATCTGCCGTTTCTTTTCTTTTTCTTCTATGTCCCACTCTCCCTTGTGGAGGGGGTCCGGTCCGATCCGATCCGGTGGGCATGTACTGCTTGCCTGTGTATCGGCTGGGGACATCTCTGCGCTGCTGATCCGCCTCCGCTTGGGATGGTTTCCTGCTGGCTCCGCTGTGAACGGGACTCTCGCTGCTGTGTTGGATCCGCTTTGGACTGGACTCTCGCGACTGTGTTGGATCCATTGTGGATTGCACTTTCACAGTATCATGTTAGACCCGCTTGACATCCATTGCTTTCCTCCTCTCCAAGGTTCTCATAGTCATCATTGTCACCGATGTCCCACTGGGTGTGAGTTTTACCGAGGATGTCGTGGTGGTCTGTGCAGCCCTTTGAGACACTAGTGATTTAGGGCTATATAAGTAAACATTGATTGATTGATTGATTGACAATGTTGACACAAAGCTGCCATGCAGGCAGTTTTTTTTTCCCTTTTGTCTTAATTTTCTTTTTTTTCCCATTGCTAAAAAAAAAGAAAAAAAAGGACAACAAAATCTATGTTATAAAGAATTATTACTTAAAAACTATCACTTCAAAATGTTTTATGTGGAAAAAATATTGCATAAGTTGTATGGTTGCCATATAAAAACATCAAAGTTTTGGCAAAAGAGCATAAAACAAACAAAATAATAGTTCAAACTTAAAATCGACAGATATATCGGAAGTTGATCTTGAAATTTAAGTGTTAAAAATAAAAAAATATATAAATGAAAATGTATCACTTTATGAGTGGGGAACCTTTCGGATCTCAAATATATTTAGTAGGATTTTATTTAACTTTTCACTGTGATTACTCAAAAATATGAAATAATTAAAATCAATGGTGTCCTGCATTATTGATCTTTGAGGGCTTTAATTGCTAAATAAAGGAACTCTCCTTAAGGAATCAATAAAGTACTATCCATCTATCTAAATACTGCATATTTCAGTTTTACTATAAAAAAACAAAGTTGTCTTTGACGGAAAAGGCATAAAACCTTATTTGTTTTACGTTAGATCAACCTCAAGTTGATATAGAGATTTACTGCAAGCATTAAATTAAAAAAAAAAATAATAATTTGCCTCTTTTTTAACATTTTAGTGACTGGGACCCTCTATGCTCCCAAGGAGCCCTAAGGATTAAAAAAAAAATCCATATATTTTGTTATCAAAATGGCCCCCGCATGCTTAAATTTGTCTGTGTGTGGCCCTCTGTGGAAAAAGTTTGGACACCCCTGCAGAAATACATGGAAAAATGTATTTGAAACTGGCAGCTCAGGTGCCAACATTTTACTGTAAAATTGTATTTTTTTAAATTTACAGTAAAAAAAAAACAACTAATGTAAATTTTACAGTAAAACTCTGGCAACTGAGCAGACTTTTTTTTTTACCATAAAAACAGCAGTAGTGTTTTTCCAATTACAATTAAATACACTACATTTTGAGGTGAAAATATTGTAACTTACCATAATTTCCTTACATTTAATTTTTTTTTTTTAAATCTACGAATAAAATGCATTTAAAAAAATGGTGTAATAATAGTATAGATTCCCAATGAAGCCTTAGCTTGACGCTCCTCTACTTCCTCCTGCTGCTGTGCTTGTTGAGACAACAACAAACAAAACACCAGACGATCCTCTTCGTTTTATATCGATTACTTAACATAATCCTTCAAATACGTAAAACAACAACGATGTGGGAACAAATGAATGGCAAAATGAAGCTAGTTTGTTACTGTAACAAAGGGTTAAAAAAAGAAAGATTAAGAAAAAGTAAGAGTGAGGTCAAAAAACTGTGTGGCTCGATTCCACCGCACCTGGCTCTCATTACCCATAACACCTTGCGTCCAAGAACCATCTTACCACACAGATCCTTCCGCCATATATGCAATTAAAACAGTTACGTCATCAAAATATTTAGACAAATGTACAAACCCTGTTTCCATATGAGTTAGGAAATTGTGTTCGATGTAAATATAAACGGAATACAATGATTTGCAAATCCTTTCCAACCCATATTCAGTTGAATATGCTACAAAGACAACATATTTGATGTTCAAACTCATAAACTTTATTTTTTATTTTTTGCAAATAATAATTAACTTAGAATTTCATGGCTGCAACACGTGACAAAGTAGTTGGGAAAGGGCATGTTCACCACTGTGTTACATCACCTTTTCTTTTAACAACACTCAATAAACGTTTGGGAACTGAATAAACTAATTGTTGAAGCTTTGAAAGTGGAATTCTTTCCCATTCTTGTTTTATGTAGAGCTTCAGTCCTTCAACTGTCCAGGGTCTCCGCTGTCGTATTTTACGCTTCATAATGCGCCACAAATTTTCCATGGGAGACAGGTCTGGATTTCAGGCGGGCCAGGAAAGTACCCGCACACTTTTTTTACGAAGCCACGCTGTTGTAACACGTGCTGAATGTGGCTTGGCATTGTCTTGCTGAAATAAGCGGGGGCGTCCATGAAAAAGACAGTGCTTAGATGGCAACATGTTGTTCCTAAACCTGTATGCACCTTTCAGCATTAATGGTGCCTTCACAGATGTGTAAGTAACCCATGCCTTGGGCACTAATGCACCCCCATACCATCACACATGCTGGCTTTTGAACTTTGCGTCGATAAGAGTCTGGATGGTTCGCTTCCCCTTTGGTCCGGACGACACGATGTTGAATATTTCCAAAAACAATTTGAAATGTGGACTCGTCAGACGACACTTTTCCAATTTGCATCAGTGTATTTTAGGTAAACTCGGGCCGAGAGAAGACGGCAGCGTTTCTGGATGTTGTTGATAAATGGCTTTCAGTTTGCATAGTAGAGCTTTAACTTGCACTTACAGATGTAGCGACCAACTGTATTTAGTGACAGTGGTTTTCTGAAGTGTTCCTGAGCCCATGTGGTGATGTCCTTTAGACATTGATGTCGGTTTTTGATACAGTGCCGTCTGAAGGATCGAAGGTCACGGTCATTCAATGTTGGTTTCCGGCCATGCCGCTTACGTGGAGTGATTTCTCCAGATTCTCTGAACCTTTTGATGATATTATGGAGCGTAGATGTTGAAATCCCTAAATTTCTTGCAATTGCACTTTGAGAAAGGTTGTTCTTAAACTGTTTGACTATTTGCTCACGCAGTTGTGGACAAAGGGGTGTACCTCGCCCCATCCTTTCTTGTGAAAGACTGAGCATTTTTTGGGAAGCTGTTTTTATAGCCAATCATGGCACCCACCTGTTCCCAATTAGCCTGCACACCTGTGGGATGTTCCAAATAAGTGTTTGATGAGCATTCCTCAACTTTATCAGTATTTACTGCTGCCTTTCCCAACTTCTTTGTCACGTGTTGCTGGCATCAAATTCTAAAGTTAAAGATTATTTGCAAAAAAAAAAATGTTTATGAGTTTGAACATCAAATATGTTGTCTTTGTAGCATATTCAACTGAATATGGGTTGAAAAGGATTTGCAAATCATTGTATTCTGTTTATATTTACATCTAATACAATTTCCCAACTCATATGGAAACGGGGTTTGTAAATAGTCCCCTTTTGGCTGAGTAAACATAAAGCACCTTCCATAAAATGTAGATTAACTTAAACAGCATTTAGCCTCCTATAAATAGTATCCACTATTAGAAGCGGCCCTCTGGGGGCAAACATAACTGCCGTGTGGCCCTCAGTGAAAACCACTTAGACGCCTCTGCACTAAATAAAAGCCCCCCCCCGTGTCATCTTCTCATCAGCTACCATAAATATCAGTCCCTGCGATAGTGTTTATGCCTCTGCAGCTGGAGGATATCACTACAGCGTAATCACCATCATTAAGTCACTTATGATGAGTATGAGAGTGAGGACTATCATCAGCAGCAGGACAAAAGTCTTTACACTTTTAATGCAAGAGTTAAATCCGGTAGAAATTGCGTGTAAATGCCCCAATCAGTGCTGTAACTGACTTTAAAATAATTAATGTAGAAAAAAGCTTGGGTGTAGAGTAGGAACGGTTGGAATATTGAAGAATGCTAGTGGAATATAGAAGGATAGAAATTGTTTGACTGGGGAATGGTTGGAATAAAGAAATACTTCCATAGTAGAAATTATTTGAATGTTTCCATATTTAAATCATTTGAATGTTGTAGATCGGAAACTAGAATTGATCAATGTAGTAGTTGGAATCAAACTACATGACTCAAGGATGTAAAATTGCCCAAAAAAAGCTTCAAGGGGAACATTATCACCAAACCTATGTAAGCATCAATATATACCTTGATGGTGCAGAAAAAAGACCATCTATTTTTTAACCGATTTCCGAACTCTAAATGGGTGAATTTTGGCGAATTAAACGCCTTTCTGTTTATCGCTCTGGAGGCGATGACGTCAGAATGTGACGTCGCCGAGGTAACACACCCGCCATTTTCATTTTCAACATTACAAACACCGGGTCTCAGCTCTGTTATTTTCTGTTTTTTTGACTATTTTTTGGAACCTTGGAGACATCATGCCTGGTCGGTGTGTTGTCGGAGGTTGTAACAACACTAACAGGGAGGGATTCAAGTTGCACCACTGGCCCCAAGATGCCAAAGTGTCTGCCGCCAGACCCCCATTGAATGTGCGGGAGTGTCTCCACATTTGACCGGCGATGCTAAGGCAGACATGGCACAGAGATGTATGGATAACCTGCAGATGCATTTGCAACGATAGTCAACGAAATCACAAAGGTCAGTTTTGTTGATGTTGACTGCCAGCTAATCGATGCTAACATGCTATCTACCGGCGGTGCTAAAGCAGACATGGTACAGAGATGTATGGATAACCTGCAGATGCATTTGCAACGATAGTCAACGAAATCACAAAGGTCAGTTTTGTTGATGTTGACTGCCAGCTAATCGATGCTAACATGCTATCTACCGGCGGTGCTAAAGCAGACATGGTACAGAGATGTATGGATAACCTGTAGATGCATTTGCAACGATAGTCAACGAAATCACAAAGGTCAGTTTTGTTGATGTTGACTGCCAGCTAATCGATGCTAACATGCTATCTACCGGCGGTGCTAAAGCAGACATGGCACAGAGATGTATGGATAACCTGCAGATGCATTTGCAACTATATTACGTTTCCTTCCACCCACATTTAATGCGAAACAAACACTTACCAATCGACGGATTTAAGTTGCTCCAGTGTCAAAAGATGCCAAAGTCCTGATCGTATGGTCCGCACATTTTACCGGCGATGCTAACGCAGCTATTCGGCCATGCTATGGCTATGAATAGCGTCAATAGCTATTCGCGCAATAGCTTCAGTTTCTTCTTCAATATTTTCATACTCCAACCATCTGTTTCAATACATGTTGAATCGCTTAAGTCGCTGAAATCCGAGTTTGAATCCGAGCTAATGTCGCTATATCTTGCTGTGGTATTCCCATTGTTTGTTTACATTGGCAGCACTGTGTGACGTCACAGGGAAATGGCCAGTGTCTTCGTAGAGAGCGAAAATAAGGCACTTTAAAGCTTTATTTAGGGATATTCCGAGACCGGTAAAATTCTGAAAAAAACTTCAAAAAATACAACAAGCCACTGGGAACTGATTTTTATTGTTTTTAACCCTTTTGAAATTGTGATAATGTTCCCCTTTCATGGTTTTAGTCCAGTGGTTCTTAACCTTGTTCGAGGTACCGAACACCACTAGATTCATACTCGCATTCACAGAACCCTTCTTAAGTGAAAAATAAAATGTTTTGGTTATTTTCAAATTCAAGATAAAGTTATGTTGTTTTACTGGTGCACAAAATGAAACGTGCATGAACATCACCGAGTTCAAAGAACAAAACCAACACAGTGCATGAACTCACAACAAATGACACACCCGCAAATCGGTCTGACTTCTGCTGTTGCCGTATCCGTAATATGCAGATAGGGAGAAGTTTTTATTTACACGATGAGTCGGGTGTGTCTTGACCTCTGCGGCGAAGCCCTGAGGCCGATTCACCGAACCCTTAGGGTTCGATCGAACCCAGGTTAAGAACCACTGTTTTAGTCCCTTCGGGGATTCAAACTTGCATCACCGGGGATGGAAGCCTTTGATTGATTGATTGATTGAAACTATTATTAGTAGATTTCACAGTACAGTACATATTCCGTACAATTGACCACTAAATGGTAACACCCCAATAAGTTTTTCAACGTGTTTAAGTCGTGGTCCACGTTAATCAATTCATGGTACAAATATATACTATCAGCATAATACAGTCATCATACAAGTCAGAGTCATTGAATTATTTACATTATTTACAATCCGGGGGATGGGATGTGGTGGTTGTGGGGGGGGGGGGGGGGGGGGGGGGTTTGGTAGAAATCGATACTTCAGTCATCAACAATTGCATGGTCAGAGAAATGGACATTGAAACAGTGTAGGTCTGACTTGGTAGGATATGTACAGCCAGCAGAGAACATAGTGAGGTCAGAAAGCATAAGAAAAAGTATATACATTAGATTATTTACAATCCGGGGAGGTGGGATGTGAATGGAGGAGGGTGTTAGTAAATGGGTTGAAGTTGCCTGGAGGTGTTGTTTTAGTGCGCTTTTAAAGGAGGACAGAGATGCACTTTCTTTAACACCTGTTGGGAGTGCATTCCACATTGATGTGGCATAGAAGGAGAATAAGTTAAGACCTTTGTTAAATCGGAATCTGGGTTTAACGTGGTTTGTGGAGCTCCCCCTGGTGTTGTGGTTATGGCGGTCATTTACGTTCTGGAAGTAATTTGACATGTACTTCGGTATCAGGGAGGTGTAGCAGATTTTATAGACTAGGCTCAGTGCAAGTTGTTTTACTCTGTCCTCCACCCTGAGCCAGCCCACTTTGGAGAAGTGGGTTGGAGTGAGGTGTGATCTGGGGTGGAGGTCTAGAAGTAACCTGACAAGCTTGTTCTGGGATGTTTGGAGTCTAGATTTGAGGATTTTGGAGGTGCAAGCGTAGTAGAAAAAGGGTTGAACAAAAGTTCCTGCTAGAATCTTCATGGTGCTTTTGTTGACCAGAGAGATTCTGTAGAGAAATGTTGTTCTTTGGTTGACCTTTTTGAATACTTTGGTTGCCATTTTATCACAGGAAAGATTAGCGATTGAGATCATTATCCATGCGTTTGTTACGTCTCGTCTCGATTACTGTAACGTATTATGTTCGGGTCTCCCCATGTCTAGCATTAAAAGATTACAGTTGGTACAAAATGCGGCTGCTAGACTTTTGACAAGAACAAGAAAGTTTGATCATATTACGCCCATACTGTATATACCTTTATATACATACATATATACCTATACTGTATATACCTTTATATACATATATACATACATATATACCTGTACTGGCTCACCTGCACTGGCTTCCTGTGCACTTAAGATGTGACTTTAAGGTTTTACTACTTACGTATAAAATACTACACGGTCTAGCTCCATCCTATCTTGCCGATTGTATTGTACCATATGTCCCGGCAAGAAATCTGCCTTCAAAGGACTCCGGCTCATTAGTGATTCCCAAAGCCCAAAAAAAGTCTGCGGGCTTTAAAGCGTTTTCTATTGGGGCTCCAGTACTCTGGTATGCCCTCCCGGTAACAGTTCGAGATGCCACCTCAGTAGAAGCATTTAAGTCTCACCTTAAAACTCATCTGTATACTCTAGCCTTTAAATAGACTCCCTTTTTAGACCAGTTGATCTACCGTTTATTTTCTTTTACTACCATATCTCCCCCTCTCCCTTGTGGAGGGGGTCCGGTCCGGTGGCCATGGATAAAGTACTGGCTGTCCAGAGTCGGGACCCAGGATGGACCACTCGTCCAGAGTCGGGACCCAGGATGGACTGCTCGTCCAGAGTCGGGACCCAGGATGGACCGCTCGTCCAGAGTCGGGACCCAGGATGGACCGCTCGTCCAGAGTCGGGACCCAGGATGGACTGCTCGTCCAGAGTCGGGACCCAGGATGGACCGCTCGTCCAGAGTCGGGACCCAGGATGGACTGCTCGTCCAGAGTCGGGACCCAGGATGGACCGCTCGTCCAGAGTCGGGACCCAGGATGGACTGCTCGTCCAGAGTCGGGACCCAGGATGAACCACTCGTACAGAGTCGGGACCCAGGATGGACCGCTCGCCTACGTATCGGTTGGAGACATCTCTGCGCTGCTGATCCGCCTCCGGGACGGTTTCCTGCTGGCTCCACTTTGGACGGGACTCTCGCTACTAAATTGGATCCACTTTGGACTGGACTTTCACGGTTATGTTAGATCCACTATGGATTGCATCTAACAATATCATGTTAGATCCGCTCAACATATGCGGTCCTCTCCAAGGTTTCTCAGTCACTGTCACAGACGTGCCACTGAGGTGAGTTTTTCCTTGCCCTTAAGAGGATGCCGTTGTGGTTTGTGGAGCCTTTTGAGACACTTGTGATTTAGGGCTGTATAAAAAAACATTGATTAATTGATTAGCTTCTAGAATGGAACTAAGGTAGGTGACCTCATCCTTCCTGGTGATAACAATGTCACCCACTTTTTTAGTGAAGTCACTGACTTTAAGAAGGTTGATGTGGGACCCAAATAGGATGGATTCCGTTTTACCTAAGTGTATGGATAGCTTGTTGTCAGCGAGCCAGGTGCAAATATTGAGGAGTTCAGCACTGAGGATTTGTTCCACCTGTGACTTGTCCTTGCCGGATACCAGCAGGGCCGAGTCATCCGCAAACAGGAACAATTCACAGTGGCATGCTGATGGCATGTCATTTACCTATATTAGGAACAGTAAAGGTCAATCAATCAATCAATCAATCAATGTTTATTTATATAGCCCCAAATCACAAATGTCTCAAAGGACTGCACAAATCATTACGACTACAACATCCTCGGAAGAACCCACAAAAGGGCAAGGAAAACTCACACCCAGTGGGCAGGGAGAATTCACATCCAGTGGGACGCCAGTGACAATGCTGACTATGAGAAACCTTGGAGAGGACCTCAGATGTGGGCAACCCCCCCCTCTAGGGGACCGAAAGCAATGGATGTCGAGCGGGTCTAACATGATACTGTGAAAGTTCAATCCATAGTGGCTCCAAGACAGCAGCGAGAGTCCCGTCCACAGGAAACCATCTCAAGCGGATCAGCAGCGTAGAGATGTCCCCAACCGATACAGGCGAGCGGTCCATCCTGGGTCTCGACTCTGGACAGCCAGTACATCATCCATGGTCATCGGACCGGACCCCCTCCACAAGGGAGGGGGGGACATAGGAGAAAGAAAAGAAGCGGCAGATCAACTGGTCTAAAAAGGAGGTCTATTTAAAGGCTAGAGTATACAGATGAGTTTTAAGGTGAGACTTAAATGCTTCTACTGAGGTAGCATCTCGAACTGTTACCGGGAGGGCATTCCAGAGTACTGGAGCCCGATCGGAAAACGCTCTATAGCCCGCAGACTTTTTTTGGGCTCTAGGAATCACTAATAAGCCGGAGTCTTTTGAACGCAGATTTCTTGCCGGGACATACGGTACAATACAATCGGCAAGATAGGCTGGAGCTAGACCGTGTAGTATTTTATACGTAAGTCCTAGTATACTGCCTTGGGGGACTCCACAGCTTACTGAGAGGGGGGGGGGACATGGTGCTGTTCACCTCTACCACCTGTTTCCTCCCCTCCAAGTAAGATTGCATCCAGCTTGATGAGGTTTCGTCGAATCCGATTGCTCGGAGCTTATCCAACAGTATAGCGTGGTTAACGGTGTCAAAGGCCTTCTGAAGGTCCAGCATGACCATGCCGCAGTATTTATAATGTCCAGCATGTCCAGTATCTGCCTCGGTCCACCTCATGTTTGATTTGGTCGCTCAGATAGAGAAGGCATGTGTCAGTGGAGTGCTTAGTTCTGAAGCCGGATTGGAATTTTTACATGAGTTTTTTAGTAGCAACGTAACAATCGACCTGTTCATAAACAATTTTTCCATTACTTTCAAAATGGAACTGAGAATAAACACAGGTTGCTAGTTACCAGCTTCTAATTTGCTTAAATGGGTTGTACTTGTATAGCGCTTTTCTACCTTCAAGGTACTCAAAGCGCTTTGACACTACTTCCACATTCACACACACATTCACACACTGATGGAGGGAGCTGCCATGCAAGGCGCCAACCAGCACCCATCAGGAGCAAGGGTGAAGTGTCTTGCTCAGGACACAACGGACGTGACGAGGTTGGTACTAGGTGGGAATTGAACCAGGGACCCTCGGGTTGCGTACGGCCACTCTCCCCACTGCGCCACGCCGTCCCTTTTTAAAAAGGGTAGTTACTCTTGCTATGTCCTGAAAGTGCTTAACGTTTTGACGTTTGAACGTGTGACCGAAAAACGGTGCAAAAGAGGAAAAGGAATAAGAAAAATAAACAGATGAAAATCAGTGTGGTATGAGAATGCCTTTTGGCAATCACACAATTAAGAGATCTTGATGAGGGTTTCCTCAACTTTGGGGGGGAAAAAAGTGCTTATTTGGGACTGGCAGTCAAAGCAACTAACCCTCAACAAAACCCCAGACAGGGGCAAGAGTAATAAACACAACAGTCTTTCTCATACGCTCATTTATACAAATGTAACAACCTGCCTTAGAAACAGTTTGTAGCAGGACTGTCTGTGAATGTTTGTTATTATTAATCTTTACAGCCAGTGGACCGTATGTATAACAACGCTACTTCTTAACAGTTCATATGCAGCAGGAGGGTTGCAAACTCATGGAGAGAATGCCAAGAGTGTGCAAAGCGGTAATCTGAGCAAAGGGTGGCTTTTTTGAAGAAACTAAAATATAAAACATGTTTTCAGTTATTTCACCTATTTTTCTTAAAGGGGAAAATTATCACAATTTCCAAAGGGTTAAAAACACTAAAAATCAGTTCCCAGTGGCTTGTTGTATTTTTTGAAGTTTTTAAAAAAATGTTACCGGTCCCGGAATATCCCTAAATAAAGCTTTAAAGTGCCTTATTTTCGCTATCTTCAAAACCACTATCCATTTCCCTGTGACGTCACACAGTGCTGCCAATGTAAACAAACAATGGGAATACCACAGCAAGATATAGCGACATTAGCTCGGATTCAAACTCGGATTTCAGCGGCTTAAGCGATTCAACAGATTACGCATGTATTGAAACAGATGGTCGGAGTATGGAGGCAGATAGCGAAAACGAAATTGAAGCTATTGAGCGAATAGCTATTGACGCTATTCGGCCATAGCGTGGGTGTACCAAATGAAGTGGCCCATAGCATGGCTGCCTTATTAGCATCGCCGGTAAAATGTGCGGGAAAAAAACGATCAGGACTTTCGCATCTTGTGACACTGGAGCAACTTAAAACCGTCGATTGGTAAGTGTTTGTTTCGCATTAGATGTGGGTATCTAGTTTCAAATGTACATACAGCTAGCGTAAATAGCATGTTAGCATCGATTAGCTGGCAGTGATGCCGTGACCAAATATGTCTGATTAGCACATAAGTCAACAACATCAACAAAACTCACCTTTGTGATTTCGTTGACTTAATGGTTGCAAATGCATCTGCAGGTTATCCACACATCTCTGTGCCATGTCTGTCTTAGCATCGCCGGTCAAATGTGAAGACACTCTGGTACATTCAATGGGGGTCTGGCGGCAGATTTCTTGCCAGTGGTGCAACTTGAATCCCTCCCTGTTAGTGTTGTTACACCCTCCGACAACACACCCACGAGGCATGATGTCTCCAAGGTTCCAAAAAATTGTCGAAATAACGGAAAATATCAGAGCGGAGACCCGGTGTTTGTAAAGTGACAATGAAAATGGCGGGTGTGTTACCTCGGTGACGTCACGTTCTGACGTCTTGGCTAAAAGAGCGATAAACAGAAAGGTGTTTAACTTGCCAAAATTCACCCATTTAGAGTTTGGAAATCGGTTAAAAAAATACATGGTCTTTTTTCTGCAACATCAAGGTATATATTGACGCTTACGTAGGTTTGGTGATAATGTTCCCCTTTAAGTACGTAACTCCACATGTGTTCTTTCATAGTCTTAAATGCCTTCAGTGACCGTTTATAAAGTAAATAGTCATGAAAATAAAGAAAACACATTGAATGACAAGGTGTATGCAAACTTTTGTCCTGTACTGTATATTACAAAAGTGTCTTGCTACTGATAAACAGAACTCTCTTATCACTTGAGGCGTCTCACTGATCTGCCTGGTTGGTAGGACCAGGGCCGCCTCCGTCTAGGTCAGGGGTAGGGAACCTATGGCTCGGGAGCCAGATGTGGCTCTTTTGATGATTGCATCCGGCTCTCAGGTAAATTTGAGCTGACTCTGCTTAACACGATAAATAATGAATAATTCCACTTGTAATCAGTGTTAAAAATGATGTTCAAAATATAAAACATCCTGGAGCATTTTTAATCCATCCATCCGTTTTCTACCGCACCTGTTCAAGAAGCTGCATTGATGGTAAGAAGTTACTTATTTATTATTGGTTAGTGTGGGGCTTGCCATCCTGGGGGTTCTTCAGACCACCAACAAACGACATGAGAGCCTGTTTCAGGGTTACAGTATTGTTTCATTTTTCAATAAGTCTCTCAGTTGCTTTCCAGCAATTGTCTTTTTCAATTTCGTTTTGGCTCGCGCTCTGGCTCCTGCACCGACCCCGTCTCTCCTCCTGGCTGCTGCTTATAACATAGCGACAGGTGATTAGGTAACAAGGCCCAGGTGGGCCGTCTAAACACCGGTCGCTGATTTCGAGGGCGGTCCTGGCAACACCCTGCTTCGTTGCAGGCCCTCAGGCCACGCCCCCTCCACAGTTAGCTTCAGAATAACAATGTTATTACAAAGAATAAGAGACCTATTATACTCTAAATATGTTGGTCTTACTTAAAAATGCACGCGTTTAGTTGTGTTCAGGGTTAAACAAATATTTTGCGGCTCTTACGGAAATACATTTTAAAATATTTGGCTTCTTGGCTCTCTCAGCCAAAAAGGTTCCCGACCCCTGGTCTAGGTACTCCAAATCTCCAAGCGGGACTTTTGTCTTTTCCGTTGGAGAGCACTCCGTCCCAGTGTGGAGTAGAAGCCCGCTCACCAAGAAAGTAGACGTCGTCATCAACGGTGCCCTCACTATTGTGACTGACTGTCCGAGGTCCACCCCGATATTCTACCCAGCACCTAGAGATGTCCGATAATGGCTTTTTTGCCGATATTCCGATATTGTCCAACTCTTAATTACCCATTCCGATATCAACCGATACAGATATATACAGTGGTGGAATGAACACATTATGATGCCTCATTTTGTTGTGATGCCCCGCTGGATGCATTAAACAATGTAACAAGGTTCTCCAAAATAAATCAACTCAAATTTATTGAAAAAAATGCCAACATGGCACTGCCATATTTATTATTGAAGTCACAAAGTGCATTCTTTTTTTTAACATGCCTCAAAACAGCAGCTTGGAATTTGGGACATGCTCTCCCTGAGAGCGCATGAGGAGGTTGGGGTGGGCGGGGTTAAGGGGTGTGTATTGTCACGTACTGGAAGAGTTAGTGCTGCCAGGGGTTCTGGGCTTTCGTTCTGTTGTGTTTATGTTGTGTTACGGTGCGGATGTTCTCCCGAAATGTGTTTGTCGTTCCTGTTTGGTGTGGGTTCACAGTGTGGCGCATATTTGTAACAGTGTTAAAGTTGTTTATAGAAGCCAAATGCAACATGTGGCCGGGCTGGCATGCTGTTTTTTGTTCAAGGTTGGAGAGGATGCTGAAGGCACAGTGCCTCCACGGTGTCGCCTTGATATTTTTGTTCGGGGCAAAGGTTGATTGGCAACACTAAATGGTCCCTAGTGTGTGAATGTGAGTGTGAATGTTGTCTGTCTATCTGTGTTGGCCCTGCGATGAGGTGGCGACTTGTCCAGGGTGTACCCCGCCTTCCGCCCGATTGTAGCTGAGATAGGCGCCAGCGCCCCCCGCGGACCCGAACGGGAATAAGCGGCAGAAAATGGATGGATGGATGGATGGAAATTCGAAAGGATGATTACCCCTGGAGGTGCACTGAAAATTGTGAGTCTCTCGGAAGAATCAAAGGTGTACAAACTTGGCTAAAAAACGTTGCGTCCTGGAAGAGTTAGCGCTGCAAGGGGTTCTGGGTATTTGTTCTGTTGTGTTAATGTTGCGTTACGGTGCGGATGTTCTCCCAAAATGTGTTTGTCATTCCTGTTTGATGTGGGTTCACCATGTGGCGCATATTTGTATCAGTGTTAAAGTTGTTTATACGGCCACCCTCAGTGTGACTTGTATGGCTGTTGACCAAGTATGCCTTGCATTTACTTGTGTGCGTGAAAAGCCGTAGATATCATGTGACTGGGCCGGCAGGAAAAGGTAGTGCCTTTAAGGTTTATTGGCGCTCTGTACTTCTCCCTACAGACGTGCACACACCGGCGTTTTAAAAAGTCATAAACTTTACTTTTTTGAAACCGATAATGTTCGATATTACATTTTATAGATTTTATCTGCAGTCCGATATTATCGGACATCTCTACTAGCCACCTGGGCATGAATGGCCCCAGCTGGTCTGTGGCGGAAGACAGCTACTCTCGCCCTGGCAAGAAAAGGCAAACACCACCATTGGCACATCCTGTTTGCCACGACAACAGAGCTGCATCACGCTGTGCAATACATGATTTTTTTCTTGCTCCGTGGGGCAGTATGATTGCACCCTGTAATTAAATGTGAAGCAACTTTGTGACGATATGTTCATGTGAGCCACGTTCCCCCTGTTCTGTGTGGTTTACGAGGTTGAGAAGCACATTGTACAAACCCCGTTTCCATATGAGTTGGGAAATTGTGTTCGATGTAAATATAAACAGAATACAATGATTTGCAAATCCTTTTCAAGCCATATTCAGTTGAATATGCTACAAAGACAACATATTTGATGGTCAAACTCAAACTATTTTTTTTTGCAAATAATAATTAACTTAGAATTTCATGGCTGCAACACGTGCCAAAGTAGTTGGGAAAGGGCATGTTCACCACTGTGTTACATCACCTTTTCTTTTAACAACACTCAATAAACGTTTGGGAACTGAGGAAACTAATTGTTGAAGCTTTGAAAGTGGAATTCTTTCCCATTCTTGTTTTATGTAGAGCTTCAGTCCTTCAACAGTCCGGGGTCTCCGCTGTCGTATTTTACGCTTCATAATGTGTCACAAATTTTCCATGGGAGACAGGTCTGGATTTCAGGCGGGCCAGGAAAGTACCCGCACACTTTTTTTACCAAGCCACGCTGTTGTAACACGTGCTGAATGTGGCTTGGTATTGTCTTGCTGAAATAAGCGGGGGCGTCCATGAAAAAGACAGCGCTTCGATGGCAACATGTTGTTCCTAAACCTGTATGTACCTTTCAGCATTAATGGTGCCTTCACAGATGTGTAAGTTACCCATGCCTTGGGCACTAATGCACCCCCATACCATCACACATGCTGGCTTTTCAACTTTGCGTCGATAACAGTCTGGATGGTTCGCTTCCCCTTTGGTCCGGACGACACGATGTTGAATATTTCCAAAAACAATTTGAAATGCAAATAATAATTAACTTAGAATTTCATGGCTGCAACATGTGCCAAAGTAGTTGGGAAAGGGCATGTTCACCACTGTGTTACATCACCTTTTCTTTTAACAACACTCAATAAACGTTTGGGAACTGAGGAAACTAATTGTTGAAGCTTTGAAAGTGGAATTCTTTCCCATTCTTGTTTTATGTAAAGCTTCAGTCCTTCAACAGTCCGGGGTCTCCGCTGTCGTATTTTACGCTTCATAATGTGTCACAAATTTTCCATGGGAGACAGGTCTGGATTTCAGGCGGGCCAGGAAAGTACCCGCACACTTTTTTTACGAAGCCACGCTGTTGTAACACGTGCTGAATGTGGCTTGGTATTGTCTTGCTGAAATAAGCGGGGGCGTCCATGAAAAAGACAGCGCTTAGATGGCAACATGTTGTTCCTAAACCTGTATGTACCTTTCAGCATTAATGGTGCCTTCACAGATGTGTAAGTTGCCCATGCCTTGGGCACTAATGCACCCCCATACCATCACAGATGCTGGCTTTTCAACTTTGCGTCGATAACAGTCTGGATGGTTCACTTCCCCTTTGGTCCGGACGACACGATGTTGAATATTTCCAAAAACAATTTGAAATGCAAATAATAATTAACTTAGAATTTCATGGCTGCAACACGTGCCAAAGTAGTTGGGAAAGGGCATGTTCACCACTGTGTTACATCACCTTTTCTTTTAACAACACTCAATAAACGTTTGGGAACTGAGGAAACTAATTGTTGAAGCTTTGAAAGTGGAATTCTTTCCCATTCTTGTTTTATGTAGAGCTTCAGTCCTTCAACAGTCCGGGGTCTCCGCTGTCGTATTTTACGCCCCATAATGTGTGTTTTATAGGGGGCGGTATGGCTCGGTTGGTAAAGTGGCCGTGCCGGTAACTTGAGGGTTGCAGGTTCGATTCCCGCTTCCGCCATTCTAGTCACTGCTGTTGTGTCCTTGAGCAGGACACTTTGCCCACCTGCTCTCAGTGACACCCACACTGGTTTGGATGTAACTTAGGATATTGGGTTTCACTATGTAAAGCGCTTTGAGTCACTAGAGAAAAGCGCTATATAAATATAATTCACTTCACACTTATGTAGAGCTTCAGTCGTTCAACAGTCCGGGGTCTCCACTGTCGTATTTTACGCTTCATAATGCGCCACACATTTTCTATGGGAGACAGGTCTGGACTGCAGGCGGGCCAGGAAAGTACCCGCACTATTTTACTAAGAAGCCACGCTGTTGTAACACGTGGCTTGACATTGCCTTGGTGAAATAAGCAGGGGCGTCCATGATAACGTTGCTTAATGACAACATATGTTGTTCCGAAACCTGTATGTACCTTTCAGCATTAATGGTGCCTTCACAGATGTGTAAGTTACCCATGCCTTGGGCACTAATGCACCCCCATACCATCACACATGCTGGCTTTTGAACTTTGCGCCTATAACAATCCGAATGGTTATTTTCCTCTTTGTTCTGGAGGACACCACGTCCACAGTTTCCAAATATAATTTGAAATGTGGACTCGTCAGACCACAGAACACTTTTCCACTTTGCATCAGTCCATCTTAGATGAGCTCGGGCCCAGCGAAGCCGGCAGCGTTTCTGGGTGTTGTTGATAAATGGGTTTTGCTCTGCATAGTAGAGTTTTAACTTGCACTTACAGATGTAGCGACCAACTATGGTTACTGACAGTGGTATTCTGAAGTGTTCCTGAGCCCATGTGGTGATATCCTTTACACACTGATGTTGGTTTTTGATGCAGTACCGCCTGAGGGCTCAAAGGTCCGTAATATCATCGCTTACATGCAGTGATTTCTCCAGATTCTCTGAACCTTTAGATGATTTTACGGACCGTAGATGGTAAAATCCCTAAATTCCTTGCAATAGCTCTTTGAGTAATGTTGTTCTAAAACTGTTCGACAATTTGCTTACAAATTGGTGACCTTCGCCTCATCCTTGTTTGTGAATTACTTAGCATTTCATGCAAGCTGCTTTTATACCCAATCATGGCACCCACCTGTTCCCAATTAGCCTGCACACCTGTGGGATGTTCCAAATAAGTGTTTGATGAGCATTCCTCAACTTTATCAGTATTTATTGCCACCTTTCCCAACTTCTTTGTCACATGTTGCTGGCATCAAATTCTAAAGTTAATGATTATTTGCAATAAAAAAAGTTTATGAGTTTGAACATCAAATATGTTGTCTTTGTAGCATATTCAACTGAATATGGGTTGAAAAGGATTTGCAAATCATTGTATTCTGTTTATATTTACATACAACACAATTTCCCAACTCATATGGAAATGGGGCCAAAGGACCTATTGAATTTTGTGCATTTTATTCTTTGTTTCTTTCTTTATTATTATTATTCCGCAACTATGCGCTGTAATTTGACCCCCTTAACATGCTGCAAAACTCACCAAATTTGACACACATCGGTCCGGCAAACCTTCCCAACTTATTAAACAACCAAACCCCAAAAATCAAAATTGCTCTCTAGCGCCCCCTATGAAGAAAAAAAAAAACAGACTGCTTGTAACTTCCGTTAGCAATGTCGTAGAGACATGAAACAAAAACCTTTATGTAGGGCTGACTTAGGCCTAGATTTCATAATTTTACCTTGTAGGGCAAAAATCAACAAAAATTTTTGCAAAAATCCCTTCAAAGCAAAATTTGCCTAAAAAAATGCAATTTTTGTCTCTTTGCGCTGTAATTTGACCCCCTTAAAATGCTACAAAACTCACCAAACTTGACACACCTACTGGCAAAAATTGCAATCTAATTAAAAAAAAAAAAAAAAAAAAAAAACAACTCAAAATTGCGCTCTAGCGCAATTTTTGAATCAAACACAGAAAAAACTGCTCCTAGGAAGAAAACACAGACAAAACTGCTTGTAACTTACGTTAGCAATGTCATAGAACATGAAACAAAAACCTCTATGTAGAGCTGACTTAGACCTAGATTTCATAATTTTACCTTCTAGGGCAAAAATCAACAAAAATTTTGCAAAAATCCCTTCAAAGCAAAATTTGCCTAAAAAAATGCAATTTTTGTCTCTTTGCGCTGTAATTTGACCCCCTTAAAATGCTACAAAACTGACCAAACTTGACACACCTATCAGGACTGGCAAAAATTGCAATCTAATAAAAAACCCAAAACCCAAAACTCAAAATTGCGCATCAAACACAGAAAAAACTGCTCCTAGGAAGAAAACACAGACAAAACTGCTTGTAACTTACGTTAGCAATGTCGTAGAGACATGAAACAAAAACCTCTATGTAGAGCTGACTTAGACCTAGATTTCATAATTTTACCTTCTAGGGCGAATATCAACAAAAATTTTGCAAAAATCCCTTCAAAGCAAAATTTGCCTAAAAAAATGCAATTTGTCTCTTTGCGCTGTAATTTGACCCCCTTAAAATGCTACAAAACTCACCAAACTTGACACACCTATCAGGACTGGCGAAAATTGCAATCTAATAAAAAACCCAAAACCCAAAACTCAAAATTGCGCATCAAACACAGAAAAAACTGCTCCTAGGAAGAAAACACAGACAAAACTGCTTGTAACTTACGTTAGCAATGTCGTAGAGACATGAAACAAAAACCTCTATGTAGAGCTGACTTAGACCTAGATTTCATAATTTTACCTTCTAGGGCAAAAATCAACAAAAATTTTGCAAAAATCCCTTCAAAGCAAAATTTGCCTAAAAAAATGCAATTTGTCTCTTTGCGCTGTAATTTGACCCCCTTAAAATGCTACAAAACTCACCAAACTTGACACACCTATCAGGACTGGCAAAAATTGCAATTCAATAAAAAAAATAAAAAAATAAAAACTCAAAAATTGCGCTCTCAAACACAGAAAAAACTGCTCCTAGGAAGAAAACACAGACAAAACGGCGTGTAACTTCCGGTAGTAATGTCGGAGAGACATGAAACAAGAACCTCTATGTAGGTCTCACTTAGACCTACATTTTAATCATTGACATTATTCAGCAAAAATCAACAGGAAGTTGGCAATTCCCCCTTCAAAACAAAAGTTTTGTTAAAACCCGTAACCTTTCTTCAAACATTATCTCCTCTGAGCGGTTTGTCGTTTCGGCTTCAAACTCGCACAGGAGAGAGATTGAACCCTTCTGATTAAAAGTTGCGCAAATAGTTTTTCTAACTGCTCCGGTTTTGATTTTATGACCCTTCAAAGAACCACTGCGCTGCTGTTGTCTCAAGATGGCTGCTTAAAAGCAGGAAGCACCAGTGTGACCACACAACGCAGAGAAGGTAGGTACACTAGACAAAAGTATTGGGACAATTAGGACTACCACTGGACAAAAGTATTGGGACGCTTAGGAGTAACACGAGGCAAAAGTATTGGGACACTTAGGACTAACAGTAGACAATGACAGTGTGAAGTGGAAATAATTATTTTGTATCCTCAAAATTCTACACACAATACCCTATACTAATAGTAGCTACTATCCATGCATCTTCTAACGCTTACCGGGGTTTGGGTCGCGGGGGCAGCAGCCAAAGGTGGGCCCGACCAACGCTGCTTGCAGCTTTAATAGTTTGTTTGTTTTTTAGTAACGTTTGTAGCTTATACTTTAATGGCTGGTGCCCCACCTCATTTGTTTTGGTCACATATGAAGATTATTTACCCTCCGTCGCCATGGTGCAAAATATACAGAGCGCAGACAAAAGTAAGCAATGTCAAGCGTCTTCTCTGTAGAGCGTGCCTTACATGGACGCGCTGGAAAAGTTGAGGGAAGCCTTTGATAAAAAAAAACTGCACACAGCTGACCTTGGTGTTCATGTCACAGCCAGTTCACGCTTCCTGTCCACGCGAGCCAGGAACATTTGTCGCTGTAAGGTGCGTCATTGGGGCCTCACGTGGGCCAAAGAGGTTTTGTGTGAAAGTGGCAGGAAAAAAAACAAAAAACTCAAACAAAGCAAAGAGCATTTTGAGGGCATAGACCTCTGTCGAGGCTTCAACATGAACCTCCTGTATGAGATTCTTGTGGATTGGTACTGTAGTCATAAGGCTGTCCCCGTTCAATAGTGATAAATGTCTGGTGCAAGTAAAAATACAACGATTACCAACGCCTCTATTTGTGACCTTTCGGTTTATAAACTTTTATATCGCGTCAAATATGCCTTTGTGTACGAACCACATCTCCGTGTACGAACGCTTAAAGGCCTACTGAAAGCCACTACTAGCGACCACGCAGTCTGATAGTTTATATATCAATGATGAAATATTAACATTCCAGCAAATGCCAATACGGCCTTTTTAGTTGACTAAATTGCTATTTTAAAATTTGCGGGGAAGTATCATGCTGAAACGTCCCGGTATGATGACGTGTGAGCGTGACGTCACGCATTGTAGAGGACATTTTGTTCCAGCACTGTTCCCAGCTATAAGTCGTCTGTTTTTATCGCATAATTCCACAGTATTATGGACATCTGTGTTGCTGAATCTTTTGCAATTTGTTCAATTAATAATGGAGACGTCAAAGAAGAAAGCTGTAGGTGGGAAGCGGTGTATTGCGTCAAATATGCCTCTGTGTACGAACCACATCTCCGCGTACGAACGCTTAAAGGCCTACTGAAAGCCACTACTACCAACCACGCAGTCTGATAGTTTATATATCAATGATGAAATATTAACATTGCAACACATGCCAATACGGCCGCTTTAGTTAACTAAATTGCAATTTCAAAATTTGCGCGGAAGTGTCCTGCTGAAACGTCGCGGTATGATGGCGTGTGCGCGTGACGTCACGCACTGTAGAGGACATTTTGTTCCAGCACCGTACCCAGCTATAAGTCGTCTGTTTTTATCGCATAATTCCACAGTATTATGGACATCTGTGTTGCTGAATCTTTTGCAATTTGTTCAATGAATAATGGAGACGTCAAAGAAGAAAGCTGTAGGTGGGAAGCGGTGTATTGCGTCAAATATGCCTCTGTGTACGAACCACATCTCCGCGTACGAACGCTTAAAGGCCTACTGAAAGCCACTACTAGCAACCACGCAGTCTGATAGTTTATATATCAATGATGAAATATTAACATTCCAGCAAATGCCAATACGGCCGCTTTAGTTAACTAAATTGCAATTTCAAAATTTGCGCGGAAGTATCCTGCTGAAACGTCCCGGTATGATGACGTGTGCGCGTGATGTCACGCATTGTAGAGGACATTTTGTTCCAGCACTGTTCCCCGCTATAAGTCGTCTGTTTTTATCGCATAATTCCACAGTATTTTGGACACCTGTGTTGCTGAATCTTTTGCAATTTGTTCAATTAATAATGGAGACGTCAAAGAAGAAAGCTGTAGGTGGGAAGCGGTGTATTGCGTCAAATATGCCTCTGTGTACGAACCACATCTCCGCGTACGAACGCTTAAAGGCCTACTGAAAGCCACTACTAGCAACCACGCAGTCTGATAGTTTATATATCAATGATGAAATATTAACATTCCAGCAAATGCCAATACGGCCGCTTTAGTTAACTAAATTGCAATTTCAAAATTTGCGCGGAAGTATCCTGCTGAAATGTCGCGGTACGATGGCGTGTGCGCGTGACGTCACGCACTGTAGAGGACATTTTGTTCCAGCACTGTTCCCAGCTATAACTCGTCTATTTTTATCGCATAATTCCACAGTATACTGGACATCTGTGTTGCTGAATCTTTTGCAATTTGTTCAATGAATAATGGAGACGTCAAAGAAGAAAGCTGTAGGTGGGAAGCGGTGTATTGCGGCCGTTTTTAGCAACACAAACACAGCCGGTGTTTCATTGTTTACATTCCCGAAAGATGACGGTGAAGCTTTAATATGAAACAGAGCGGTCAAGGGAACACGGTTGGATTGGACCACACACACAAAGTATAGTGTATTATGCAGCAATCATTTCGAAAGATCGTGTTTCGAAGAGGGTCCCTTGCGAAGGGCAGAGATGGGCATCGCCACCAACCGTCGACTGGTGCTTAAGAAAGGTGCGGTGCCGACCATCAGGTTGTACTGGTACGACCATATAATCTCACTAAAACACTAGTAACACAATAAGCACATAAGGGATTTTCCAGAATTATCCTAGTAAATTTGTCTAATAACATCTGAATCAATCCCACTGTATAGTCTTTTTTTATTTTTCTTAGTCCTTCACTCTCACTTTCCTCATCCACGAATCTTTCACCCTCGCTCAAATTAATGGGGAAATCGTCACTCTCTCGGTCCGAATCGCTCTCGCTGCTGGTGGCCATGATTGTAAACAATGTTCAGATGTGAGGAGCTCCACAACCCGTGACGTCACGCGCACATCGTCTGCTACTTCCGGTACAGGCAAGGCTTTTTTATTAGCCACCAAAAGTTGCAAACTTTATCGTGGATGTTCTCTACTAAATCCTTTCAGCAAAAATATGGCAATATGGCGAAATGATCAAGTATGACACATAGAATGGACCTGCTATCCCCGTTTAAATAAGAACATCTCATTTCAGTAGGCCTTTAATTCATTGTGTGCCGCTTTCCTTTTGATGACATCACTACCTGATAGGGGTGGGCGATATATCGATATACTCGATAGATCGCGGGTTTGTCTCCGTGCAATATAAAAAAATGACAATATGGTGATATTGGAGTATACGTTTAGCTGCAGGCATTACACTACAGGCTCCTCCCTCTCTCTTGTTTCTCCTTCTCACAGAGGTCAAAAACAAGCGCACCTTCTTACATACGTCACATACGACCTCGCGGAGCAGAGAGGTAGCGGCATGGTAACGTTAGCTGTGATGCTAGCGGAGTGGTGCGATTGGTAATACGAGAGAAAGAAGGTGCGAATCTGGTAACAAATGAAGGAAGAGTTCATTCCCAAGAAAAACAGCAGGGGGTCCATCATCTGGCGGTGGTTTGGCTTCAAGCGGGAAGATGTCGAACAGACAACCGTAATATGTCAAGTATGCAGCAAAAGCGTTGCTTCAAAAAGTAGTAATGTAGCATCATTTGAAAAGTCACCTGCTAGAGCAGTGGTCGGGAACCTTTTGGGCTGAGAGAGCCATGAAAGCCAAATATTTTAAAATGTATTTCCGTGAGAGCCATATAATACTTTTTTAACACTGAATACAACTAAATACGTGCATTTTTAAGTAAGACCAACATTTTTAGCGTATAGCAAGTCTCTTATTCTTTTCAATGACATTATTATTCTGAAGCTAACCAATAATAAACTTCTTACCATTATTATGACTTCTTGAACAGGTGCGGTAGGAAACGGATGGATGGATTAAAATGCATGAGAATGTTTTATATTTCGAACGTTGTTTTTAACACTGTGATTAGCAGTGGAATTATTCATGACTTATCGTGTTGAGCAATGTCTGCTAAGATTTATCTGAGAGCCAGAAGCAGTCATCAAAAGAGCCACAGGTTCCCTACAGCTGTGCTAGAGAATGAAGAGTGCTTGAAACTCCACATGTCAACATTTACATTTGGTGCCATATCAACAAAATGCCCAAACAACCATTACCAGATCAACAACGTATAAAACAAATAGTCAACAACAGAAGGAGATAATGTCCGCAGGAACCTACCACATAGTGAAGGACATACACTATTTGATTTCCTATTATGCAGCTCGTTTTTATTTGACACTTCGAACACTGTCACGTCTATGGGATTATGTTTTGTTTTTGTCATGTTTGGTTTTATATTTTGGACAATCAGTTCCTGTTCCTGCAATTCCTTGTTTGTTTTATTACCATGCACTTCATTCGTTTTCACCTTGTCTCTCATGTCACGCCCCTGTCCTCGCGTGTCACACCTGTTAGCAATTATCACGTCTATTATTTAAACCGGAAGTTGCTAGGAAGTCAACCTGGCGACTTTATACCCCTACTCCCTTCATGACATGCCATGCCTGCTCGACAGAAAACATGGTCATTTGGCACCCTTACTTTTTTGTTTTTTTTTGGTGCTTTCCTCGGTTTGGCTCGGTTGGTAGAGTGGCTGTGCCAGCAACTTGAGGGTTTCAGGTTCGATTCCCGCTTCTGCCATCCTAGTCACTGCCGTTGTGTCCTTGGGCAAGACACTTGACCCACCTGCTCCCAGTGCCACCCACACTGGTTTGAATGTAACTTAGATATTGGGTTTCACTATGTAAAGTGCTTTGAGTCACTAGAGAAAAAGCGCTATATAAATATAACTCACTTCACTTATTGAAATATCTTGTGTGACATCATGCACAAAAGTGCACTTTATTTGTTTTAAACTATTGTAGTGGTGTTCTGTACAAAAAGTACACTTTAATTTAGTGTTGTTTTGATATGTCATCTTAGTGACATCATGCACTAAAGTGCACTCATAGCTTGTTTTAAAATGTCTCTGACAATCCTGCACTTTCTGTTTTGGAAATGACATGAATGTTTGTGCCACTGCCTAAAGGCCTACTGAAAGCCACTACTAGCGACCACGTAGTCTGATAGTTTATATATCAATGATGAAATATTAACGTTGCAACACATGCCAATCCGGCTTTTTTAGTTTACTAAATTACAATTTTAAATTTCCCGGGAGTTTCATCTTAGAAACGTCGTGTAATGATGACGTGTACGTGTGACGTCATGGGGTTTTAGGAAGTGTGGGCGCTGCACACACACACAGCTAAAAGTCGTCTGCTTTAACAGCATAATTACACTGTATTTTGGACATCTGTGTTGCTAAATCTTTTGCAATTTGTTCAATTAATAATGGAGAAGTCACAGTAGAAAGATGGAGTTGGGAAGCTTTAGCCTTTAGCCACACAAACACACGGTGATTCCTTGTTTACAATTCCCGGAGGTGGAACTTTACTATGGATCAGAGCGCGGTCAAGCGAACATGGATCCCGACTACATGACAACCGGCAGTTTTCGGTGAGAAAATTGTGGTAATAAGTCGGCTCTTACCGGAGATCAGCGGAGTTTCTGTCCTGCTGCAGCTTCGTGACTTCCCTCAGAGACTCTGGAGTCAACACACCCCTGGCCACGCCCCTTTGACTTTCAGGTACTATTTAACTCACTAAAACACTAGCAACACAATAGGCAGATAAGGTATTTCCCAGAATTATGTCAACCAGCAGGTTTCGGTGAGAAAATTGTGGTTAAAAAGTCAGTTCTTACGGGATGAAAGCTGAGTTGTGCCGTCCAAGCAGCTGCCGTCGACTCACCTGAGACACTGCGTGTCAAGTCACCCATGGACACACACCTCCGACTATCAGGTACTATTAAACTCACTAAAACACTAGCAACACAATAGAAGGATAAGGGATTCCCCAGAATTATCCTAGTAAATGTCTCAAAAACCTCGGAATACGTCCCAGTGCTATCGCGTTTAATTTTTTACTCGTTTTTTTTTTTTTTTCTAGTCCGTCGCTATCAATATCCTCAAACACAAATCTTTCATCCTCGCTCAAATTAATGGGGAAAATGTCGTTTTTTCGGTCCGAATAACTGTTTTTGTTGGAGACTACCATTAAAATCAATGTGAATATATGAGGAGCCCCCACACTTGTGATGTCATCATCTGCGACTTCCGGTACAGGCAAGGCTTTTCTGTTAGCGACCGAAAGTTGCAGACTTTATCGTGGATGTTCTCTACTAAATACTTTCAGTAAAAATATGGCAATATCGCAAAATGATGAAGTATGACACATAGAATGGACCTGCTATCCCCGTTTAAATAAGAACATCTCATTTCAGTAGGCCTTTAATAACTGTTTCATAAATACACTTTTACTTGTGATTTTCCTTCTCTGCATGAAAGTTTAAAAGTAGCATATATTAATGCAGTATGAAGAAGAATGTTTGAATGTAGACACATAGAATCATCATACTGCTGTGATTATATGCATCAAATGTTCATTCAAGGCTAAGGCAAAATATGGAGGTATATATGGTGTATCGTGACATGGCCTGAAAATATCGAGATATTTTTAAAAAAGCCCGTATGGCACAGCCCTACCTTAAAAGTACCCCAGAAAACAACGGCACTATCTTCCTAACCAGTAACAAACATGAATACACGGCCAAAGGTTTGAGACCAATACCTCCAGTAGGTGGGGTTCTTTCTTCTTTGCAGACATGTTGAGAAGCTTCTCCAGCGAGCTGTAGTACTTCTCCGTTTCTTTCTCATACTTCTTCCTCTGCGCCTGGACAAGAGAAGGAGTCATTCATCATCCTCAGGTGAGGGCCTGAAACAAAGTGCTTTCAGCAGCATCCCTTTAATGAAGAGAGGCAATTAGCCGTCATACAGTACCCTTACTGTGCCAAGGTGGTCTTTCCGGAACTTCTCCAGGGGCTTCATGAGCGTCTCTGTGATGTTTCTCATCTAGACAGAAGCAACCCCATGAACATGCTGTCATCATTGAGAACATAAATATTTCATGTAGGATCTTTTTTTATGTTTGTTTATTGACCGGAGGATCACTAAACTCATCTGTATACTCTAGCCTTTAAATAGACCTCCTTTTTAGACCAGTTGATCTGCCGCTTCTTTTCTTTCTCCTATGTCCCCCCCTCCCTTGTGGAGGGGGTCCGGTCCGATGACCATGGATGAAGTACTGGCTGTCCAGAGTCGAGACCCAGGATGGACCGCTCGTCGGGATCCAGGATGGACCGCTCGCCTGTATCGGTTGGGGACATCTCTACGCTGCTGATCCGCTTGAGATGGTTTCCTGTGGACGGGACTCTCGCTGCTGTCTTGGATCCGCTTGAACTGAACTCTCGCGGCTGTGTTGGAGCCACTATGGATTGAACTTTCACAGTATCATGTTAGACCCGCTCGACATCCATTGCTTTCGGTCCCCTAGAGGGAGGGGGTTGCCCACATCTGAGGTCCTCTCCAAGGTTTCTTATAGTCAGCATTGTCACTGGCGTCCCACTGGATGTGATTTCTCCCTGCCCACTGGGTGTGAGTTTTCCTTGCCCTTTTGTGGGTTCTTCCGAGGATGTTGTAGTCGTAATGATTTGTGCAGTCCTTTGAGACATTTGTGATTTGGGGCTATATAAATAAACATTGATTGATTGATTGATTGAAACCAGACTGTTGGTTTTCTTCATCTGCAACTGGAGTTTTAGTGAAGGTGGTAGGATTTAATAATTTAATAATTCCAATATGAATGAACTAGAGCCTGCCAGAACCCATACCTAAGCTGACTTGACGGTGGCTGTGCACTAAAAATGGACCTATATGTTTTTTTTCAGGGCCGATACCGATTATTAGTACAAAATGTAACACTGCACGACACAGGAAGTCCTTCAAATAGACAGCCATCAAACTGTATAACGCAGGGGTCAGCAACCTTTTTGAAAGCAAGAGCTACTTCTTGGGTACTGATTAATGCCAAGGGCTACCAGTTTGATACACACTTAAATAAATTGCCAGAAATAGCCAATTTGCTCAATTTACCTTTAATAAATAAATCTATATATACAAAAAAAAATGGGTATTTCTGTCTGTCATTCCGTCGTACATTTTTTTCCTTTTACGGAAGTTTTTTTGTAGAGAATAAATGATGAAAAAAACACTTAATTGAACGGTTTAAAAGAGGAGAAAACATGAAAAAAATTCAAATTAAATTTTGAAACAGTTTATCTTCAATTTCGACTCTTTAAAATTCAAAATTCAACCGAAAAAAATTGAGAAAAACTAGCTAATTCGAATCTTTTTGAAAAAATTAAAAAATTATTTATGGAACATTATTAGTAATTTTTCCTGATTAAGATTAATTTTAGAATTTTGATGACATAACTAATTGGACCAAGCTATATTTCTAACAAAGACAAATCATTATTTCTTCTAGATTTTCAAGACCAAACATTTTAAAAGAAATTCCAAAGACTTTGAAATAAGATTTAAATTTGATTCTACAGGTTTACCAGAATAATTTTTTTGAATTTTAATCAGAAGTTTGAGGAAATACTTCACAAATATTCTTCGTCGGAAAAAAAGAAAGCTAAAATGAAAAATTTAATCAAAAAGTATTTATTATTCGTTACAATAAAGAAAAAAAAATACTTGAACATTGATTTAAATTGTCAGGAAAGAAGAGGAAGGAATTTAAAAGGTAAAAAGGTATATGTGTTTAAAAATCCTAAATTCATTTTTAAGGTTGTATTTTTTTTCTAAAATTGTCTTTCTGAAAGTTATATGAAGCAAAGTAAGAAAATAAATGAATTTATTTAAACAAGTGAAGACCAAGTCTTTAAAATATTTTCTTGGATTTTCAAATTCTATTTGAGTTTTGTCTCTCTTAAAATTAAAAATGTCGAGCAAAGCGAGCCCAGCTTGCTAGTAAATAAATACAATTTAAAAAATAGAGGCAGCTCACTGGTAAGTGCTGCTATTTGAGCTATTTTTAGAACAGGCCAGCTGGCGACTCATCTGGTCCTTACGGGCGACCTGGTGCCCGCGGGCACTGTGTTGGTGACCCCTGGTATAATGCATATGTTCCTTTTTGACTGTACTTGAATGTACAATAGACTGTATTTTTATTATTCACATGTGAATAATATAATATTAAACTGTTTGACTATTTGCTCACACAGTTGTGGACAAAGGGGTGTACCTCGCCCCATCCTTTCTTGTGAAAGACTGAGCATTTTTTTGGGAAGCTGTTTTTATAGCCAATCATGGCACCCACCTGTTCCCAATTAGCCTGCACACACAGTCTGGATGGTTCGCTTCCCCTTTGGTCCGGATGACACAATGTCGAATATTTCGAAAAACAATTCGAAATGTGGACTCATCAGACCACAGAACACTTTTCCACTTTGCATCAGTCCATCTTAGAGGATCTCGGGGCCCAGAGAAGCCAGCGGCATTTCTGGATGTTGTTGATAAATGGCTTTCGCTTTGCATAGTAGAGCTTTAACTTGCACTTACAGATGTAGCGACAAACTGTATTTAGTGACAGTGGTTTTCTGAAGTGTTCCTGAGCCCATGTGGTGATATCCTTTTGAGATTGATGTCAGTTTTTGATGCAGTGCCGTCTGAGGGATCCAAGTTCACGGTCATTCAATGTTGGTTTCCGGCCATGCCGCTTACGTGGAGTGATTTCTCCAGATTCTCTGAACCTTTTGATGATATTATGGAGCGTAGATGTTGAAATCCCTAAGTTTGTTACAATTGCACTTTGAGAAAGGTTGTTCTTAAACTGTTTGACTATTTGCTCACGCAGTTGTGGACAAAGGGGTGTACCTCGCCCCATCCTTTCTTGTGAAAGACTGAGCATTTTTTGGGAAGCTGTTTTTATACCCAATCATGGCACCCACCTGTTCCCAATTAGCCAGCACACCTGTGGGATGTTCCAAATAAGTGTTTCATGAGCATTCCTCAACTTTATCAGCATTTATTGCCACCTTTCCCAACTTCTTTGTCACGTGTTGCTGGCATCAAATTCTAAAGTTAATGATTTTTTGCAAAAAAAACCATCAAATATGTTGTCTTTGTAGCACAGTGTTTTTCAACCTTTTTTGAGCCAAGGCACATTTTTTTAATAAAAAAAATACGGAGGCACACCACCAGCAGAAAAGGTTAAAAAAAATTAAACTCCACCAGGTTGTCGTGCCTTATTTTGAGTTTGATGTTGTTTCCTGTGCTTTAGTTCCGGTCTTGCGCTCTTATTTTGGTGACCCTTCCTGTGTTGTTGGTGTTCTCCTGTAGCAACTTCACGCCTTCCTTTGAGTGATATTGCCCGCATCTGCTTAGTTTTCGCAATCAAGACTATTTAAGTTGTGCATACGCTATCCTTCTTTGTGGGGACAATGTTGATTGTCATGTCATGTACGGATGTACTTTGTGGACGCCATCTGCTCCACACGCTGTAAGTTTTTGCTGTCGTCCGGCATTCTGTTTTTGTTTACTTTTCAGCCAGTTCAGTTTTAGTTTGGTTTTACATAGCCATCCCTATGCTTCAGTGCCTTTTGTTAATTTTTGGTTTAAGTGGTAAATACCATTTTACCTTCACGCTGTCTACCGCTGTGCTCTGCATATTAGGATGACGACAAACCATCCTCGACGCTTTCCATCCATCCTCTTCCGCTTATCCTAGGTCGGGGTGCGGGGGCAACAGCCTAAGCAGGGAAGCCCAGACTTCCCTCTCCCCAGCCACTTGGTCCAGCTCTTCCCGGGGGATCCCGAGGCGTTCCCAGGCCAGCCGGGAGACTGTCTTCCCAACGTGTCCTGGGTCTTCCCCGTGGCCTCCTACCTGCCTAGGGAAGCGTTCGGGTGGCATCCTGACCAGATGCCCGAACCACCTTCTCTGGCTCCTCTCCATGTGGAGGAACAGCGGCTTTACTTTGAGTTCCCCCCCGGATGACAGAGCTTCTCACCCTATCTCTAAGGGAGAGACCCACCACCCGGCAGAGGAAACTCATTTCGGCCGCTTGTACCCGTGATCTTATCCTTTCGGTCATGACCCAAAGCTCATGACCATAGGTGAGGATGGGAACGTAGATCGACCGGTAAATTGAGAGCTTTGCCTTCCGGCTCAGCTCCTTCTTCACCACAACGGTGAACACACCTCGACGCGTTCCGACTTCTACAAAGCAATGAACTACCTGCTGCCACCTACTGATATGGAGTATTACAAGATTACCCTGCCAAGGTCTACACAGCACAGGCACCAGACAACGACAGATTATTACGATTATTGATTTGCCAACAATATTTTTTGGACCAATTAGGTGAAGTTGCATAATTTCCCGTGCACAGTGGTTGAAAATCACTGTTGCAGCACATTAAACTGAATATGGGTTGAAAAGGATTTGCAAATCATTGTATTCTGTTTATATTTACATCTAACACAATTTCCCAACTCATATGGAAACGGGGTTTGTATCATACTGGTACTAAAGGAAATCTTTTAAAGGGGAACATTATCAGCAGACCTATGTAAGCGTCAATATATACCTTGATGGTGCAGAAAAAAGACCATGTATATTTTTAACCGATTTCCGAACTCTAAATGGGGGATTTTTGGCGAATTAAACGCCTTTCTGTTTATCAGTCTTTTAGCGATGACGTCAGAACGTGACGTCACCGAGGTAACACAGCCGCCATTTTCATTTTCACATTACAAACACCGGGTCTCAGCTCTGTTATTTTCCGTTTTTTCGCCTATTTTTTGGAACCTTGAAGACATCATGCTTCGTCGCTGTGTTGCCTGAGGGTGTAACAAAACTAACAGGGAGGGATTCAAGTTGCACCACTGGTAAGAAATCTGCCGCCAGACCCCCATTGAATGTACCAGAGTGTCTTCACATTTGACCGGCGATGCTAAGACAGACATGGCACAGAGATGTATGGATAACCTGCAGATGCATTTGCAACCATTAAGTCAACGAAATCACAAAGGTGAGTTTTGTTGATGTTGTTGACATATTTGGTCGCGGCATGACTGCCAGCTAATCGATCCTAACATGCTACGCTAATCGATGCTAACATGCTATTTACGCTAGCTGAATGTACATTTGAAACTAGATACCCACATGTAATGCCAAACAAACACTTACCAATCGACGGATTTAAGTTGCTCCAGTGTCACAAGAAGCTAAAGTCCTGATCGTTTGGTCCGCACATTTTACCGGCGATGCTAATAAGGCAGCCAGGCTATGGGCCACTTCATTAGGTACACCCACGCTATGGCCGAATAGCGTCAATAGCTAGTCGCTCAATAGCTTCAGTTTCTTCTTCAATTTCGTTTTCGCTATCTGCCTCCATACTCCGACCATCTGTTTCAATACATGCGTAATCTGTCGAATCGCTTAAGCCGCTGAAATCCGAGTCTGAATCCAAGATAATGTCGCTGTATCTAGCTGTTGTAACCGCCATGTTGTTTACATTGGCAGCACTGTATGACGTCACAGGGAAATGGATAGTGGTTTTGAAGATAGCGAAAATAAGGCACTTTAAAGCTTTATTTAGGGCTATTCCGGGACCGGTAAAATTTTGAAAAAAAACTTCAACAAATACAACAAGTCACTGGGAACTGATTTTTATTGTTTTTAACCCTTTTGAAATTGTGATAATGTTCCCCTTTAAACAAGTTTTGGATTGCTATTGTGTGTTGTCATGTTTGTCCTCCAAACATGAGAGTGTAACAAAGCAACACATTTTCCAAGCTGCTGCTACAATGCTAGCGGGCCTCGCTACGTGTCCCTGCCTGCAGCCCGGCCCACTTCTCCCGACCGTGATGTCATCCCAAAAGGCAGAGTGAGTGTTCAGCACACTCTGGTCCCCCGGAGATCAATCATCGGCTGCTGGTTACACCGCCAGGGGAGATGACGGCGGTCGTGTTATGGCTTTCGTTTTCGCACCACTTCCCTATCTTGCTTTCTTTATATTGCACCACGTAACGTGACACCAAAAGAAAAGCTGTGTATCATTTAGGAATGGCGTGGTTTATAAGTGAGGCATTTGCAGCCGCTCTTTTCCATACCGCAGTCAGCATTGAGCTGTGTATTTTAAGAGTTGCCACTCCCATGTAGGTGCAGCACAGTGACCCTTAGACAGTGACAACACCGTCCACACTATTCAGCGGCTGAAGAAAATGAAATTCCCCGTGAGTCCCCGGGATCTTTGCCAGGACATTAATAGACGCAAACCACCAAATATGGATATTAATACGTCTTGCTGGAGTGCATATTAGCACATTCTGTAAGGCCTCGTGCACACACGCTATTTCCCTAAGGTTTCAAACAGGCTCAGACTGGTTGTGCTCACCATCAGCTCTCTTTGGTCTTCTAGGTTCTTGAGGAATGAGGAGAACTCCTGCAATGACTCATCTGGAAGATATGAAAGGAAAGCGAAGAGTTAATGCTTTCTGATAACATTTTCTCTCCCCTTTTTGGGAGAGAAAGGCAACCACCTGCACATGCCTTTTTCCTTCTGACGTGCACTCAGCTTAACGGAAAGATATGAAATCATCATAGCTGACTGTCAGGAAGCACAAAGACCAGATGATTACGGGTTGGAAGTTGATTGATGAGAAGCCGAAGAATAGCCGTCGACAAACATTTTGTGTGAAGTGAACTATATCTATAAAGCGCTTTTTCTCTAGTGACTCAATCAATCAATCAATGTTTACTTATATAGCCCTAAATCACTAGTGTCTCAAAGGGCTGCACAAACCACTACGACATCCTCGGTAGGCCCACATAAGGGCAAGGAAAACTCACACCCAGTGGGACGTCGGTGACAATGATGACTATGAGAACCTTGGAGAGGAGGAAAGCAATGGATGTCGAGCGGGTCTAACATGATACTGTGAAAGTTCGATCCATAATGGATCCAACACAGTCGCGAGAGTCCAGTCCAAAGCGGATCCAACACAGCAGCGAGAGTCCCGTTCACAGCGGAGCCAGCAGGAAACCATCCCAAGCGGAGGCGGATCAGCAGCGCAGAGATGTCCCCAGCCTTATTTGTATTTAACTTTATTCAATGGTTTTATATTATTATTTGGTGCAGCAGGAGGGGATAGAAAGCGGGGAAAAAAAGGAAGACCGAGAGGGATATTGTGGGGCCAAGAGGGGGCTAAGACAGAGAGACAACAATAACAACAATAGAACAACATCAGCAAATAGGATATGTACAAATATGATGGTAAAAGTGATAGCAAAGAAGCAGTTAATGAAATAAATAATACAGAAATAATTAACTTTATTCCACTACAAATAGAGCAATACAATACCAATAAAATAGCGATATTGATAAGGAATAATAATATTTACCTCTATTATCAACAGTACAGTTGTTTCAAGTACAACAATACATATATGTAATGATAACTTGAAATACGAAAAAAAGGCAGATAAATGGAGGAGAAGAAGACTATATTATCAATCAATCAATCAATGTTTACTTATATAGCCCTAAATCACTAGTGTCCCAAAGGGCTGCACAAACCACAACAGAAACCACTACGACATCCTCGGTAGGCCCACATAAGGGCAAGGAAAACTCACACCCAGTGGGACGTCGGTGACAATGATGACTATGAGAACCTTGGAGAGGAGGAAAGCAATGGATGTCGAGCGGGTCTAACATGATACTGTGAAAGTTCAATCCATAATGGATCCAACACAGTCGCGAGAGTCCAGTCCAAAGCGGATCCAACACAGCAGCGAGAGTCCCGTTCACAGCGGAGCCAGCAGGAAAACATCCCAAGCGGAGGCGGATCAGCAGCGCAGAGATGTCCCCAGCCGATACACAGGCAAGCAGTACATGGCCACCGGATCGGATAGGACCCCCTCCACAAGGGAGAGTGGGACATAGGAGAAAAAGAAAAGAAACGGCAGATCAACTGGTCTAAAAAGGGAGTCTATTTAAAGGCTAGAGTATACAAATGAGTTTTAAGGTGAGACTTAAATGCTTCTACTGAGGTGGCATCTCGAACTTTTACCGGGAGGGCATTCCAGGGTACTGGAGCCCGAAATGAAAACGCTCTATAGCCCGCAGACTTTTTTTGGGCTTTGGGAATCACTAATGAAGTGAAATATATTTATATAGCGCTTTTTCTCTAGTGACTCAAAGCGCTTTACATAGTGAAACCCAATATCTAAGTTACATTTAAACCAGTGTGGGTGGCACTGGGAGCAGGTGGGTAAAGTGTCTTGCCCAAGGACACAACGACAGTGACTAGGATGGCGGAAGCGGGAATCGAACCTGCAACCCTCAAGTTGCTGGCACGGACACTCTACCAACCGAGTTATGCCGCCCCTAATAAGCCGGAGTCCTTTGAACGCAGATTTCTTGCCGGGACATATGGTACAATACAATCAGCAAGATAGGATGGAGCTAGACCGTGTAGTATTTTATACGTAAGTAGTAAAACCTTAAAGTCACATCTTAAGTGCACAGGAAGCCAGTGCAGGTGAGCCAGTATAGGTATATATGTATGTATATATGTATATAAAGGTATATACAGTACAGGTATATATGTATGTATATATGTATATAAAGGTATATACAGTATAGGTATATATGTATGTATATATGTATATAAAGGTATATACAGTACAGGTATATATGTATGTATATATGTATATAAAGGTATATACAGTATAGGTATATATGTATGTATATATGTATATAAAGGTATATACAGTATAGGTATATATGTATGTATATATGTATATAAAGGTATATACAGTACAGGTATATATGTATGTATATATGTATATAAAAGTATAGGTATATATGTATGTATATATGTATATAAAGGTATATACAGTATAGGTATGTATATATGTATATAAAGGTATATACAGTATAGGTATATATGTATGTATATAAAGGTATATACAGTATAGGTATATATGTATGTATATATGTATATAAAGTATAGGTATATATGTATGTATATATGTATATAAAAGGTATATACAGTATAGGCGTAATGTGATCAAACTTTCTTGTTCTTGTCAAAAGTCTAGCAGCCGCATTTTGTACCAACTGTAATCTTTTAATGCTAGACATGGGGAGACCCGAAAATAATACGTTACAGTAGTCGAGGCGAGACGTAACAAACGCATGGATAATGATCTCAGCGTCTTTAGTGGATAGAATGGAGCGAATTTTAGCGATATTACGGAGATGAAAGAAGGCCGTTTTAGTAACGCTTTTAATGTGTGGCTCAAAGGAGAGAGTTGGGTCGAAGATAATACCCAGATTCTCTACCGTGTCGCCTTGTTTAATTGTTTGGTTGTCAAATGTTAGAGTTGTATTATTAAATAGAGTTCGGTGTCTAGCAGGACCGATAATCAGCATTTCCGTTTTTTTGGCGTTGAGTTGTAAAAAGTTAGCGGACATCCATTGTTTAATTTCATTAAGACTCAAAGCGCTTTACATAGTGAAACCAAATATCTAAGTTACATTTTAAAGCAGTGTGGGTAAAGTGTCTTGCCCAAAGACACAACGGCAGTGACTAGGATGGCGGAAGCGGGGATCGAACCTGCAACCCTCAAGTTGCTGGCACGGCCGCTCTACCAACCGAGCTATACCACCCCACACTCACTTTCTACTGCATGGTTTGTGCCAAAAAGTGGCAAGTGATCACCAGATTAAACTAAAGACAAGTTGTGATAAAACGTTTGTGTTTGGTGGCGACACGAAGCGGTGGTTAAGCTTGACTCTTGATAGGATGCCAAAGAACCCGCACTTACCGATGCACCGCTCGTCGTCTGTCTTCGCGTCGCCGATGTACTCGAACTGAAACTCTCCCAGGCACTGAGCGAACTTGCGCTGTGCCATCCCCAGCTCTGGAAGGACAAAATAGAATCGAGTTTTATTGTCATTATTACAGTGAACAGGATCAAAGAACAAGGAAATTGGAGCAGATCACCTGAGGCGCGTACACAATCATTTGGTAATATACATAGTAAAAAAAAAAGATAGAATAGAAGATATGTATCTACAAACCCCGTTTCCATATGAGTTGGGAAATTGTGTGAGATATTTTGCACTGTTATACAATTGAATAAATCAGAAACTGATGACATAGTGCTGTATTTTACTTCTTTATGGCTCTTTTTCAACAAAAATGCTTTGCTCTGATTAGGGCAGGGGTAGGGAACCTATGGCTCGCGAGCCAGATGTGGCTCTTTTGATGACTGCATCTGGCTCTCGGATAAATCTGAGCTGACATTGCTTAACACGATAAGTAATGAATAATTAGGGTCCAAGGACCCTATTGAAACTGGTGCGTTTTATTATTATTCTTTCTTTCTTCCGCACCTATGCGCTGTAATTTGACCCCCTTAACATGCTTCAAAACTCACCAAATCTGACACACACGTCGGTCTGGCATGCCTTCCCAACATATTAGGCAGCCAAACCAGAAAAATCAAAATTGCGCACTAGCGCCCCCTAGGAAGGAAAGAAAAACAGACTGCTTGTAACTTCTGTTAGGAATGTCGTAGAGACATGAAACAAAAACCTCCATGTAGGTCTGACTTAGACCTAGATTCCCCATTAGAAACTTCTATACCTAAAATCAACAGGAAGTTGGCAAAAACCCCTTCAAAACTAAATTTTCGCGAAAAATGCTATTTTGCCTCTTTGAGCTGAAATCTGACCCCCTTAAAATGCTTCAAAGCTCACCAAACTTGGCACACACATCAGGACTGGCAAAATTTGCAATGTAGTGGAAAAACCAAACCCCAAAACTCAAAATTGCGCTCTAATAAAACACAGCAAAAACTGCTCCTAGGAAGAAACCACAAACAAAATTGCTTGTAACTTCCGGTAGGAATGCCGGAAAGACATGAAACAAAAACTTCAATGTAGGTCTCACTTACACCTACATTTAGATAATTGACATCCTTTGGCAAAAATCAACAGGAAGTTAAAAATCACCCCTTCAAAATAAAAGTTTTGTAAAAACCCGTTACCTTTTTCAAACGTAGACTCCTCCCAGTGCGTTTGTCGTTTCGGCTTCAAACTCACACAGGAGAAAGATTTAACCCTTTTGATTAAAACTATCCAACCAAGTTTTGATTACTGCTCCGGTTTGGATTTTACGCGCCTTCAAAGAACCCATGCGCAAAGTTTCCTAAAAAATGTCATTTTTGCCTCTGAGCTGTAATTTGACCCCCTTAAAATGCTTCAAAGTGCAAGTTAAAGCTCTACTATGCAAAGCGCAAGCCATTTATCAACAACATCCAGAAACGCTGATCTGTAATTTGAACCCCTTAACATGCTTCAAAACTCACCAAATTTTACACAAACATCAGGACTGGCGGAAATTGCCATCTAATAAAAACCAAACCCCAAAAGTCAAAATTGCGCTCCAGCGCCCCCTAGGAAAAAACCCAGACAAAACTGCTTGTAACTTCCGTTAGGAATGTTGTAGAGACATGAAACAAAGACCTCTATGTAGGTCTGACAGACCAGGGCTTGGCATCGGCCAAAGGCGGACCCGACAAACGCTTTTTGCAGCTTTAATTCCACTTGTAATCACAGTGTTAAAAATAACGTTCAAAATATAAAACATTGTCATGCTTTTTTATGTTCAAGATGTTGCATTAATGGTAAGAAGTAATTTATTTATTATTGGTTAGTGTGGGGCTTGCCCTCCTGGGGGTTCTTCAGACCACCAAGAGCCTGTTTTAGGGTTACAATATTGTTTTATTTTATTTTTCTCTCAGTTGCTTTCCAGCAATTGTCTTTTTCTCTTTCGTCCTCACTCGCGCTCTGGCTCCAGCCTCAACCCTGTCTCTCCTCCTGGCTGCTGCTTATAACAGAGCGACAGGTGATTAGATAAAAAGGCCCAGGCGGGCCTTCTACGCACTTGTCGCTGATTTCAAGGCCGGTCCTGGCAACATCCTGCTTTGCTGCAGCCCCACAGGCCACGCCCCCCCCCACAGTTAGCTTCAGAATAACAATGGTATTATAAAGAATAAGAGACCTATTATACTCTGGAAATGTTGGTCTTACTTAAAAATGCACGCGTTTAGTTGTGTTCAGTGTTAAAAAAAATATCATATGGCTCTTAGGGAAATACATTTTAAAATATTTGGCTTCTTGGGTCTCTCAGCCAAAAAGGTTCCCGAACCCTGTATTAGGGGCTACTTTAATTTAAAACATGTTCCCAAGGGGTACATCACCGAAAATTTTTGAGAACCACTGCGCTAGAGAATGAAGAGTGCTTGAAACTCTGCATGTCAACATCTCCGTTTGGTGCCACAGCAACAAAATGCCCAAGCGACCATTTTCAGATCAACACCGTATGAAAAAATAGTCAACAACAGACGGAGATAACGTCCACAGGAACCTACCACATAGTGAAGGACATACACTATTTGATTTTCCTCCATACTAACAGCGTGTCACATAATATTTGTGGCTTTTACACATAAACACACGCACAAGTGAATGCAATGCATGCTTGGTCAACAGCCATACAGGTCACACTGAGGGTGGCCGTATAAACAACTTTAGCACTGTTACAAATATGCGCCACACTGTGAACCCAGACCAAACAAGAATGACAAACACATTTCGGGTGAACACCCGCACCGTAACACAACAGAATAAATACCCAGAACCCCTTGCAGCACTAACTCTTCTGGGAAACTTCCAGCAAACTGACCAAAAATTTACGTTTTATTAATGCATTTTCTCTCGCTACTTCAAGGCTTGAATGTTTGGTTCATTCATTATTGTTATTTTATTTTCAAATTTATTGTTAGCCTGTGGGAAAAAAATTATATTTAACTCAGAAGATTGCAAATAGAAAAAAAGGCATACAATTTTTATTAAAATTTTATTTGATATGCCATTGATTTTTTTTTAATTATTATTATTATTATTTGAAACTGGATTTTGCCTGTCACTAAAGTCATATAAGCCTTGCTTGTTCAATATTTAATGCAAAACTTGTTTGGGTCCCTATTAAATAAATAAATGATAAATGGGTTGTACTTGTATAGCGCTTTTCTACCTTCAAGGTACTCAAAGCGCTTTGACACTACTTCCACATTTACCCATTCACACACACATTCACACACTGATGGAGGGAGCTGCGATGCAAGGCGCCAACCAGCACCTTTCAGGAGCAAGGGTGAAGTGTCTTGCTCAGGACACAACGGACGTGACGAGGTTGGTTCTAGGTGGGATTTGAACCAGTGACCCTGTGGGGAGTGCTCAGAGAGTATGGGGTATGGGACTGTCTTATTATGGCAGTCCGATCCCTGTACGATCAGTGTCAGAGCTTGGTCCGCATTGCTGGCAGTAAGTCGGACACGTTTCCAGTGAGGGTTGGACTCCGCCAAGGCTGTCCTTTGTCACCGATTCTGTTCATAACTTTTATGGACAGAATTTCTAGGCGCAGTCAAGGCATTGAGGGGTTCCGGTTTGGTGGCCACGGGATTAGGTCTCTGCTTTTTGCAGACGATGTGGTCCTGTTGGCTTCATCTGGCCGGGATCTTCAGCTCTCGCTGGATCGGTTCGCAGCCGAGTGTGAAGCGGCCGGAATGAGAATCAGCACCTCCAAGTCCGAGTCCATGGTTCTCTCCCGGAAAAGGGTGGAGTGCCATCTCCGGGTTGGGGAGGAGACCCTGCCCCAAGTGGAGGAGTTCAAGTACCTAGGAGTCTTGTTCACGAGTGAGGGAAGAGTGGATCGTGAGATCGACAGGCGGATCGGTGCGGCGTCTTCAGTAATGCGGACGTTGTACCGATCTGTTGTGGTGAAGAAGGAGCTGAGCCGGAAGGCAAAGCT